>NW_020837948.1:74102130-74336492 GCF_003676395.1 Aethalodelphis obliquidens
TTTTTTTTTTTTTTTTGGCTGCATTGGGTCTTTGTTGCTGCATGCGGGCTTTCTCTAGTTGCAGTGACCGGGGGCTACTCTTGGTTGCTGTGCACAGGCTTCTCATTGCAGTGGCTTCTCTTGTTTCGGAGCATGGGCTCTAGGTGTGCGGGCTTCAGTAGTTGTGGCATGCGGGCTCAGTAGTTGTGGCTCACGGGCTCTAGAACACAGGCTCAGTAGTTGTGGTTCATGGGCTTAGTTGCTTCGCGGCATGTGGGATCTTCCCAGACCAGGGCTCAAACCCGTGTCCCCTGCATTGGCAGGTGGATTCTTAACCACTGCGCCACCAGGGAAGTCCCATCTGGGCTCTATATTCTTTTCCATTGATCTAGGTGTCTGTTTTTGATAGCACTACTTTTTGTTTGGAAATTGGAAGGGGCAGAATTTGCCTAGCAAGAAAACCACATCAGAAAGAAAATAATTCCCAGAAAAGCTCACAGGTCTTGGACTACTTCTACTTTCCCTTTCCTCTTTTTCTGGAGTTCTATCCTCTCAGTCTAAGACTTGCCTTCTAGATATAACTCATCCCATTGCTTAAAAGCCAGCCTACCTGTTAGCTTCCACTTTCCATGCTGGTGCCAGGCAGGTTTCTAGACTTTCTATGCTGTTCTAGGAATCGATCTAGTCTTGAAGCACAATCTTACTTTTAAAATTATTATAGTTTCATAATGTTTTACGATTTGATAGAGAAATCCTCCTTTGACACTTTTTTCAATTTTTTTTGTTTTTTTTTTTCAATTTTTTTTTTTCCTCTTTTTGTTTGTTTTTGCTTTTGGTGTAGTAATACATTCACACAATTTCAAGGTATAAAACAATGTACAGTGAAAAATCTCCCTTCACACCAACCCCTCCAGCCATCCAAATCCCCTCCTGGAAGCAAAACAATGTAAGCAGTTTCTTATATATCCTTACAAAGAGATTCTATGTATAGATAAGCAAATACTTAAGTATATTCTTTTTTTTCTTCTTTAAAGCATAAATTTATCCATTTATTTTTACAAATGGAAGTCAGTATCATTTTTCTGAGCCCGCCCCCCAAAAAAACTTTTGGAACTTTCACTGAAATGACATTAAACTTAAAAATGAATCTGTATAATAATTAAAATTAGTTATACTATTTAGTTCTCCTATCTGGAAACATGACATGTATCTTCATGAATGCAACTCTTTTCTTAGTTCCTTATTTAGATTCTGAATATTTATTACTGGGTATTTTATATTTTCATTTTAGTGAGTTATTTTCAATGTAAGGAGGAGTTAGTTTTCCTCATATTATTTAATATAGAAGAACTATTTAGTTTCATATTTATTTTTAAATCTGGCTAACTTATTAATTCTAATGGTTCTCTGGTTAATTCTCTTGTGCCATCCTGGTGCACAGGATGAAACCAGATGGACTGGTTTAAGATCCTGCTCTGCCATTTAATAGCTGTACAACTTAGGGGAAATTATTAAAGCTCTCTGTGCTTCAATTCCCTCATCTGTAAATAGGGTAAAGATACTACCTACTTCATAAAATTGTTGAAATAAATAAATAGGTTAATTCAAAGGAAACTGTTAGGACAGTGCAAAGAACATGAGTAAAAGTTAGCTTTGATTAAACTTTGATAATTTTGCTCTTTATGATTATTATCTCATTTCTTTTTGCTTCATATATTACTGCATTAGATAAAATTTGTCTTCTTTCTTTCCCTATTTTTTCACTATTAGGTGTGGTGTTTGAAATTGATTAGAAACAAATGTAGTTAATCATATTGATAATGAAATCTTTTATTCCTAGTTGTTAAGCTTTTTTAAGGAACAGATATCAAATTTTATTAAATGCCTTTCTATTCTTTATTCGTATAATCATATATTTCCCCTTTGTTCTACTGATGTGATATATTTTATTAATAGACACGGGAAAATCAAAACATCTGTATTCTAGAATAAACTCTGTTCAGTCATGGTGTATTATTCTTTCAACATCCAACTTAATCTGATCTCGCAGAATTTAATTTAAAACTTAAAACTGAGTTTACAAATTGGGTCCATCTCTAGGTGCCTGTATGCACATGTCTTTGGCAGTTTATGCTAGCCTTAGAAAATAAATTAGAAAAATTTCATTCTCTTTCTGTGCTTCAGTATGAGAACTATTTGTTCCTTGGTTATTTGACATTTATCTTAATATTTTAAAAGAATTCGCTCAACCTCATATTAGAATCCTTATGCTATTACCACTAACTATAATTCTCTCCTTGGTGTACAAACAGCTTCTCATAGATGCATTCCCAATTTTCAGTTAATGTGTAGATTTTATTTTTTCTACAAGTGAGTATAAACTCTAGCACAATGATGTCTCTCCAGCAGAATAATGAGCTGCACAGCTTGTGGAGTGTAGGATATAGGCTGCTGTGAGTAAGAGAGAATGGAATGTGGAATACTGTCCAGCACCAAGAAAGGTCACAGGTTCACTGGAATATATGAGGGCTTCGCCACCTGAGTGAATGGGCAGCGATAGACAGTAGTGCACATTGGTCAAGAGGGTTGAATCTGAGGCCTGACAGCCTGCAGCCTTATCTGAGTTTCACCACTTACTAACTGTGTGACTTTGAGTAAGTCACTTTCCTGCCCTATGCCTCAGTTTCCCCATCCATACAGTAGGAATAATTCTCATAAGGTGAGAATTAAATGAGTTGATTTCTAGAAAAGGTTTAGCACAGTACCTGGTGCATAATAAGTGTGGCATATTGTTGACCATAATTATGATTGTTATTCAGACAGTGACAGAGACCCCCCTGGAACAGTGGATGCTTTCATAGCTACTGGGAGACATTGTTGTGCCATCAAAATGGTTGTATTGAACTTTTTGCTAACTTTAGGATTGTTCTGAGTTTAATTCCTTCAGATATGCTACCAAAAATTCTAGAATTCAAAACTGTGCAGGAAACACAAAAAAGCTAAGAACCTTGACTATAGACAGACCACAAGACTCTTCGGAATGTGATTGAGATGCACTTTGGCCACATTCCCACATTCATGCGTATACCGCTGCAGAGAAGTTAGTTCTGGGATCCATGCTTTCCAAGCCGCAGTTCCAGTGAATGGGCTGTAGGAGGAGCCTCCTCCAAGGTGTTATTGAGTTAGTACCATATGATAAGGTTGCCCTTACAAATTAGTGAAGAAAGGAGAATTATACAATATTGGGGGGAAAAAAAGTAATTGTGGCATGCAAATATAAAGTTTAAAATTTCCATATTAATTACAGCTAAATGTCAACACATAAGTATAAGGTTTCACGGGCAATGAATCATAAGTGCAATATCCATAGATTTTGTTGGTTTATTTTTCAAAAACCAACAAGACAAACTGAGAACTTAAGTGGCAAACAGGGAAAAATAACTGCAGCATAGTTAGCAGATGAAGAGTTGGTGTCCTTAATGTATGTAGAGCTCTTTCAAATCAATTAGATAACGACAAATGCCTTGAAATAATATGTAAAGGATACCAACAAGTAATTCATGAAATGGCCATAAACATGTGAAAAAACTTCTCTCTTAGGAATAATAAAAGAAATGACCATTGGAAATGATATACTCTTCCTTCTTTCACATCAACATTATTTTTTAAAAAACAATAAATCACAGTGTCATTAAGAATGAGGTAAATGTATGCTCTCAAGCCCTGCTTGGGAAGGGTGTATTGGGTCAACCTTTCTGGAGGGCAATTTGACAAAGAGTCAAATCTATTGATTCCCAAGTTCATTTCTAGGAATGTGTCCAAAGGAAATAAAGATGCACAGAAACGCATATATGCAAGAATGTTACAGCATTATTTGGAATAGCTACAGAATTAATAATTCCTCCCAAAAGAGAAGCAATTTAAATGTTCAATAGTAAGAGAATGATTAAATCAGTTGTGCTAATTCCAGTCAATGTGGGATTTTATGCCACATTTTGTAAACAACATTTTCAAATCTTACCTATGGCATAGGAAAATATTTGTGATCCAATATTAAGTGTTTGAAAAAGAGCAACAATCAAAATTATATGTACAGCATGATCTTTTTTTTGTAAAATGTAACTCCAGCACCATGCTAAGAACTATTAGTCACTGGTTGTTACAATATTAAAATACCTCTGTATCCTCAGATCAATAGAGATTATTCCAGCCATTCCCCAGGAACATACACAGCCCACAGTCCAGCAGCTAAAAAGTTATCAACCCTGCTCCAGCTGTTAGGCCTGCCTCCAGTCTGATGGGGGACCTGTCAAGCCAGTCATTAGATCCTTTTAATATTACCCTTCGTCTGGTCCTTTATTGTGGGAGGGGAATTTGGAGTGGGAGGAGAAATGGAGATTCACTTAATAAATGAGTAGCAAAATGGCCTTAGTGTTAGCCAAACTCACATTAGATCTCAGAAAATTTCAGTCATTTTCTTCAAGTTTTATGATTGTATTCTCATCCACAGAAGATCACAGTGTGGGAGATTTGAGATTTGCGTTGCCACCTGGGTCAATGAATCCTGCCCCACCAGCAGCCACTGCCCCCAAGCTTCAGCCACAGGCAGGAGTCCACTGCCCTAGGGCGCTACCCACCCCAAGCTACAGCACCTTCCAGAACTCTCTCCCTCCAGTTCTATGCCTCCTGACCTCACAGCTTTTTGCACCTTTTAACCATTATGCTTGCTCCTTAGGAACTGGCCTTCTCTTTTATACAGCCTTTGGGTTGGGTTACCACTTATTTTCAGCCATGTCCATTTTGAGTGCAGGATAGGGGACAGGAGACAGTTTAGATTTTAGAGGGGGAAGATGGAAAGGGCAGAGGCTCACAACTGCACATTCTGAGGCAACTAGATCTTTCGGGTTTCCAAGCTTCCCCTCCTGCTAGCACTTCTCCCCACTCCCATATTTACATTACACAGGCAGGTGGAGGAATGAGGGCTCCAGGATGGGTGGGAAACAAGCCTATAAATCAAGTATATACAACATACCAACATCTTCATAGTGATTATCTTTGAGTATATATTTCCTTCTTATCTGTATCTTCATAATTTTTGTAATCCAAAATGAAATAACATATGAAATGACGGATCAATTAAATCAAAATATCTGGGGTTAGCACTTAGGTATCAGGGGTTATTTTTTTTTTGGTTTTTGTTTTTTATCTCCCCAGATGATTCTAATGTTTAGCCAGTGTTGAGACCCAGGGATGTAGTCAACCTTATTTTACAAAATAGAGAACTGAACCCAGGGTGGTTCATAGTAATACACTTGGCTAATATTTCTGTTGTTCAAAAATAAAGTTCTTTATGAGATTCAGATTTAATTGAGAAGTCATTTCTGTTGTCACCTGTTTTCTTTGCATTTTTTAAATTGAAGTATAGTTGATTTACAATGTGTTCATTTCTGCTGTACAGCAAAGAGACTCAGTTATACATACATATACATTCTTTTTTATATTCTTTTCCATTATGGTTTATCTCAGGATATTGAATATAGTTCCCTGTGCTATACAGTAGGACCTTGTTGTTATCCATTCTATATGTAATAGGTTGCATCACTGACCCCAAACTCCCAGTCCATCCCTGCCCCTCTCCCCCACTCCCCTTGGCAACCACAATTGTGTTCTCTATGTCTGTGAGTCTGTTTCTGTTTTGTAGGTAAGTTCATTTGTGTCATATTTTAGATTCCACATATAAGTAATATCATATGGTATTTGTCTTTCTCTTTCTGACTTACTTCACTTAGTATGATAATCTCTAGTTGCATCTGTGTTGCTGCAAATGGTATCTTTATCCATTCATCTGTCCATGGACATTTAGGTTGTTTCCATGTCTTGGCTATTGTGAAAAGTGCTGCTGTGAACATAGGGGTGAATATATCTTTTTGAATTATAGTTTTGTCCAGATATATGCCCAGGAGTGGGATCCTGTGGTAATTCTATGTTTAGTTTTCTGAGGAACCTCCATACTGTTTTCCATAGTGGCTCCACCAATTTACATTCCCACCAACGGTATAGGAGGTTTTCCTTTTCTCCACACCCTCTCCCACAATTGTTATTTGTAGACTTTTTAATGATGGCCATTCTGATCAGTGTGAGGTGATACCTCATTGTAGTTTTGATTTGCATTTCTCTAATAATTAGCGATATTGAGCATCTTTTCATGTGCCTATTGGCCATCTGTATGTCTTCTTCAGAGAAATGTCTATTTAGGTCTTCAGCCCACTTTTTGGTTGGGTTGTTTGTTTTTTTGTTGTTGAGTTGTGTGAGCTGTTTGTATATTTTGGAAATTAAGCCCTTGTCAGTTGCACTGTTCGCAAATATGTTCTCCCATTCCGTAGATTGTCTTCTCATTTTGTTTATGGTTTCCTTTAATGTGTTGTCACTGTTTTAGACCTCACAATATTACATACTCACAGCTCTGATGATACAGTTTAAATCAGCCTTACTTAACCATATATCCATAATCTATGAGAGTCGAGGGAAGCTATTCATTTATTTCAACTCTACTTGAAATGCTAGTGATATGCCTTATGAAATTATTTAAAGGAACAGAAGACTCCTTCTTCTATCACTTTTCCTAATTCTGTTCCCAAGGATTGGAAAGAATGAGACTTCATTTCGTATATGTACTCTACAATTTGCCAGTTGGAAAAGAATATGCTAATTAAATCAATAAACATATTTATCAAGTATCTACAATGTATCCAACACTACTCTAACTTCTCCTATCTAATGTTCAAGATTTTTTTTTTCTGCAAAAAAAGCAAAGCCATACTGCCAAAATTCTAGTGGGGTCATATGAAGGGTGATTATTCACCAGGTTGGGTTTTATTCTGTACCTTTTATAAAGCAACAACTCCAATATAGTAAGAAGGGATTCCATTTCAATTACCTTAAGGAACCCATGAGACAGTCATGAAGAGGGAGAAAACACAGTCAAGACAATGAAGACAGCCATGGAAGCCCAGCTGACAGGATGACTACAAAAGGAGAGATGCAAATCTAAAGGACTACAGAGAGATAGATTGGTGCAATCTCTGACACTTGGACAAGCCACCCAAATTGCATTTGTTTTCTTAAACTATTTTTAGGTGATCAAGGCACTTGGGGCAGTTTTACAAGTGGCCACAGTGGAGGGCCACTAGGAAGGATACCTTTTAAAGGACTCAAGGAAAACCCACTTCTCCAAATCCTTTTCAGCACAACAGTCATTGTTCATCAACATTAGGTGATTCATTATTTGGTTCTACACAGATATGAGAAAGACACATAGAATATTAATCACAGAAGGAACCTTAGAGGTCAACCTTCTACGCAATACAGATATCTCCTCAAGAGCATCCCAAGATATGCTTGATCAGAACCTGCTTAGAGATGAGTAGTGATGAGGAGTACACAGCTCACAATATAATCCCTTCTAGTTCTGAACAGCTCTAGTTGTTAAAAATCTTAATTATTCTCATTTCTACCCACCAATACTAGTTCTTCCCTCTGGATCTACAGAAAACAATCCTAAACTCTCTTCCAGCTTGTCCAACAGCTGTCATGTCCAACTAAGTCTACTATTCTGCTAACTAAACAAACCCCGCTTCTTCACCTATTCCTCTCCTTCCAGAGTCCCCAGTTAAAATGGCAAATTCCTGACACGAACACTTCCCGTTTCTTAAAAGTGAAAGAGGTGGGTGGTGTCATACATTTGATTAAGAAGAAAGTAAGGAAGATCAAAGGAACAGTGTTCAAAATAACACTTGTCTTACTTTTTAATTTCCAAAGACTGGCTAGGCTAGCATAGTCCTTCATAAAATCATTTAAGATTTATACTTGCCTACTTAACAAAGAACTTCTTGACACAATATTTTTAGCATCAAGGAGATTTCCACAAAACTCCAATGGGTGAGAAAGCTATTGAACATGAATACTACATCAATCAGTCCATTTATTGCACACATACTAAAGGTCCTATGCATTGAAGATTGAGTTCTTTCTAAGAATTAGTAGCATTAAAATGAAAGTTCATTTTATGAAAATGCACTCTAGGGAGGCATCATCACTGAAGTTTAACACAGACATGTTTCTTAGAAGAGCAAATTCCATTTCCCAGCACTATCCCCCACCCCATGTCCAGCAGAGATGCGAGCCATGGAATGGCATTCACCGGTCAGAAGAGTCACCCCGAGGAACACAGTGATGCTGAGATTCAAAGAAATACAGCATGTGTTGCATCACAAGTTTGGTTATGAAGAAAGGTCTGATTGTGGCCAGATACTTACCCTTGAGATCATATTGTTGCAAGACTTCCTCCCCAGAGAATGAAATCCCTTCTTTTCCACTCCCAGGGCATGAAGGTTGCTTTGAGTATTTGTCCTCAGCTGGCACATGCAGAAAGCTTGGAGCTATTTTTCTCTTTAAAATGTTAGAAAGAAACTCCTTTTCCTCCTCCCATGTGACTGGCACTTTATAAAACACTCTTAAAGCCTCAGCCAGTACACCCGGAGGGACTGTAAGAGAAAACGCGAGAAATAGCAAAATGTTTCAGCTCACCAAATCGCTACAGCCTGTTGAGCAAGGCAAAGGGTCTCTTTAAGGGGAAAGAAGACAGAGGTTCCTATCTATGTCAGAGTAGTAATGGTGGTAATATATTATTGTTGACATACCTTGAATACTTTGTGCCAGGCATTGTACTTTATGTGGATGAACTCCTTTAGCTCTCAGCACAACCCTGTGAGGTAAATACTATTCTTACCCATTTGACAAGAGGGGAATGAGAACAGAGAGGTTAAGTAACTTGCCCAAGATCACACAGCTCTCAGGAAATTGGCAGTGCTAGGCTTCAAACTCTGGAGGCTGGGCTCTTACTGTTTTTCTATATTGCCTGCATGTGTGCATGCTGTGTATCATATGATGTATATGATGAGTCACATGACACTAATTTGCTTTCAATGGCAGCCAACTGTATCAGTGACCTTAAACTTGTTCCTACATGGCCAGAGTGTTCCAAACTGGCTTTTAATTCTGTCCAGCAGAACTGGCACCATCCTGGCTCAGGGCCCGGGTCAAGGCCCAGAGAGACTCTTTATCACCAGTGGGTGGCAATATTGTTACATGGAGCCATCAGGGTGCAGTGAAGGCCTGGCATCTTCCCTAAAAGTGGGAAGACCTCACCACCTTATGGATAGATCATTCCAGGCAGCTCCCAAAACACAATTTCTCTACTGTCCCAAAGCACCCAAGATAATCCTGAGAGAGGATAGAGTGATCTGGATTAGGAGGATGGCCAGGAAACTATTCGTTTAAATCATTCTTCCTCCTGTCCTGCCATAACATCCCTGGTATATCTCAATCATAAATTACATACTTCTTTTCCCATTAGGGCATGTTTTTCTTAGGAACAGAGAGACTCTACAACGTTTGTACCTGCAATTTCACTAGCCCATGGTAGATGTTAAGTAAATGGATGAATGAATAAATTTCAGTTCTTCAGATGCAATCAATTCCACTCCAAAAAACAATCTAAGAAATATCTGTGGAATCTTCTGTAGTTGTCCAAAAATGAATCCAGACTTCACTAGTGAGTCTAGGCTGCATTCAGCCACCCAAGGATTCTCAGAATAGAATGAACCAAAGAAATCCTCCCAAGACCCTCTGGTCTGGACTCTTGAAACTGCAGTACCCAATCTATCCTTACATTGACCTGGCTGTTCCACAAAACGGTCTCAACTTAAGCAGAACAAATGCCAAGCTGACCTCTGGGTAATTTCAACAAAGTAGGCCCAGTAATTGATGCAGTCAAGGGCTTTCCCAAGGAACTCTGCAGTAACCCAGAGACAGAACCACTATGTGAAGGAACCCAAATTTGTGTAAAATGTGAGAAGCTTTGAAGAAGCTCCTCTAATCTAAAACATTTCTAGCAGCCTGTCATATTTCTGCAATCCTACTATTAAAAAGTTGGGCCCTTGGAATTAAGTTGATAATTTATGACACATCCAGAAAACTGTTTACAAGGTTTTTAACCATGAAAAATGAGGAAAACAGATGATTTCCAAAAAGCCTATCCTTCCAATTTTTAGGTAAAAATTAATAAAAATTTAAAACATGTACCTGTTTTAAAAAAAATCTACTAGAGTATTTATAAAGGTCAGAATTTTTTAAATACATGTATGTTTTAACTTTTTCAGCACTTTGTCAAATATCAAGGACTTGTTTTCCCTATTACGGACACACAAGGCTCTGTCTTCCCTTCTAGTAGTAACACATTAATATAAAGCTAGTAAGACACACTCCTCTCTCACCACTTAAAACTTGATTTATCTTGATGATTATAAAAAGTATATAAATTCATTGTAGAGAATTGGGAAAATATAGAAAGTACTGAATAATATCTAAAAAATTATCTCTATTGATGTTTGTTGCATGTCTTCTTATCTTTTATATTTTTCATGTATACATATACATAGATAACTTTTTATAAAATATAATCTGTATCTGTTCACATGCTTCTTTCTTCCTATTTCCTTTATGTCTGTTTTCCATTCTCTCTACTTTCAGTCTCTCTCCCTTGGTGAATTTTAGAATTTTTCTTTCTGCATCCATATATAAGTCTATCTGTTTAACTTTCACACAGTTAGAGAGGCAAAAGCCATTCAAACGGTGCTCCTCCTCTGAAAGCTGAATGGAAAGAAAGATAAATAGATGATAAATAGATGGTAGATAGATAGATGATACCAGATAGATAGATAGGTAGATAGATAAAAAAAATAGATAATAGATAGTGAGATGGATAAGAAGGAAGGAGAGAAGGAAGAATTTATGTATTGTTTGTTTATGTAGATCTTCTGCATATCTTAAATGATTTTATCACCTTTGATAGAAAAAAATTTTTCTTGCCTCTATTTTGGATTCCACCAGGACCATCAGTTATCCTTCTCCTCATTCTTGTTACTTCTACTTCACCCTTCATCATTTCTACAGAAATTCTTTGTACTATCTTAAGTTTAGGCCTAATTATTTGCATTGACTACAATTTAAATTGACTGTTTCTATACAACTTCTGTGGAAGCTCCTTCATTTCCTATTTCCTAATCACTCTATAGTTTAGTATGGTATCTTAGGGTTAGAAGAAACCCTGAAATACATCCTGTTTTGCCTCACACATCTTCCTTTCCCCATACCTTGTGTTTCACTCTGTGTCTGAATTCCTTCTGCAACACACTCCCTTGGTGACCACCTAGCCAAGACTGACATCTTATTTTTTTTTAAGGTTTTTCTTTTCTTTTTGAGGTGGACTATTTTTAAAGTCTTTATTGAATTTGTTAAAATAGTGCTTCTGTTTCATGTTTTGTTTTTTTGGCCGTGAGGCATGTGGGATCTTGGCTCCCTGACTAGGGATCGAACCCACAACCCCTGAATTGGAAGGTGAAGTCTTAACCACTGGACCACGAGGGAAGTCCCAAGATTGACATATTTAATTACAGGAAGTTCACTACCTCTTGAGGAGACCTAGGACATTTTTACAGTTCTCTGACCATTAAAATACTCTTCTGTCATTCTCACCCACTGCTATTTCTAACTGCTGGAATTTCACATAAAAGTTTAACCATAAACTTGGCTAAAAGCTCTTTGAAAAATAATCCTGTTTACAGTAGCATCAAAAAGAATAAAATACTTAGGAATAAAATTAACCAAGAAGGCAAAAAACTTATACACTGAAAACTACAAAACATTTTTGAAAGAAATTAAAGAAGACACCAATAAATGGAAAGATGTCTTGTGTTTCATGGATTGAAAGACAATATTGTTAAGATGTCAGTACTACCCAAAGAGATTTACAGATTTGATGCAACCCCTAACAAAATCCCAGTGATGTTTTTGCAGAAATATAAAAATCCATCCTAAAATTCATATGGAATTTCAAGGGACCCAGATAGCCAAAAAAAAAATCTTACAAAAGAAGAACAAAGTTGGAGGTCTCACACTTCATGATTTCAAACCATACTACAAAGCTACAGCAATCAAAACAGTGTAGTACTGGCATAAAGACAAACATATAGATCCATGGAATAGAACTGGGAGTCTAGAAATAATCTCATATATCTATGGTCAACTTAGGGGTCAACTGAGGAGTCAACAAGGGTGCCAAGACCATTCAATGGGGGAAGAATTGTCTTTTCAGCAATAGTGCAGAAACAACTGGACAGCCACATGCAAAATGACTCAAAATGGATCAACGATCTAGTCATAAGAACTAAAACTATAAAACTCTTAGAAGAAAACAGAGCGGGGGGCTTCCCTGGTGGTGTGGTGGTTGAGAGTCCGCCTGCCGATGCAGGGGACACAGGTTCGTGCCCTGGTCCAGGAAGATCCCACATGCCGCGAAGCGGCTGGGCCCGTGAGCCATGGCCACTGAGCCTGCGCGTCCAGAACCTGTGCTCCGCAATGAGAGAGGCCACAACAGTGAGAGGCCCGCGTACTGCAAAAAAAAAAAAAAAAAAAACCATAGGAGGAAAGCTTCATGACATTGAATTTGGCAATAGAGTAAGTCCCCTACATACGACCTTCAAGTTGCAAACTTTCAAAAATGCACATGTGAGTTTGCATGTCCAATCACGTAAGTTAGTTCACATGTCTGGCTCACATTGTCACGTGTGTGCATCCTCTACAAGTGGTTGTGCTTTTGTGTACCATACAGTACTGTATAAAGTTCAGTAGTACAGCATCCTTATTGCAAGCCCAGGATGTCTGGAAGCAAGCGTAAAAGCAGTGGTGATGTAGCTGGTACTACTGTACTTTTCAAGGTACTATATTGTAAGATTAAAAATGTCTTCATTATTTTTTGTTTGTTTTTTATGTATTATTTGTGTGAAAAGTACTGTAAACCTATTACAGTACAGTACCATATAGCCAATTGTGTTTGTTGGGTACCTAGGTTAGTTTTGTTGGACTTACAAACAAATTGGACTTACAAACACACTCTCAGAACAGAACTTGTTCATATGTAGTGGGCTTACTGTAATTTCTTAGATGTGATGTCAAAAGCACAGACAGCAAAAGGTAGACAAATTGAACTACATCAAAGTTAAATGCTTTTATACATCGATACTATCAACAGAGCGATAAGGCAACCCACAGAATGGGAGAAAATGTATACAAATTATATATCTAATATAGAGTTAATATCCAGAATATACAAAGAATTTCTACAACTTAACAGAAAAACAAACAATGGGCAAAGGGAGCTTCCCTGGTGGCGCAGTGGTTGAGAATCTGCCTGCTAATGCAGGGGACATGGGTTCGAGCTCTGGTCTGGGAGGATCCCACATGCCACGGAGCAACTGGGCCCGTGAGCCACAACTACTGAGCCTGCGCATCTGGAGCCTGTGCTCTGCAACAAGAGAGGCCGCCATAGTGAGAGGCCCGCGCACTGTGATGAAGAGTGACCCCTGCTTGCCACAACTAGAGAAAGCCCTCACACAGAAACGAAGACACAACACAGCAAAAATAAATAAATTAATTAATTAACTCCTACCCCCAACATCTAAAAAAAAAAAAAAATGGGCAAAGGACTTAGACATTTCTCCAAAGAAGATATACAGATGGCCAAAAAGCACACGAAAAGATGCTCAGCATCACTAATCATAGGGAAATGCAAATCAAAACCACAAGATATCACTTCACACCCATTAGGCTAGCTATTATTACAACAAACACACACAAGAAGCAAAAACAGGAAATAAAAGTGTTGGTAAGGACATGGGGAAATTGGAACCCTTGTGCATTGTTGGTAAGAATATAAAATGTTGCAACCACATTGGAAAACAGTACAGTGGTTCCTTAAAAAATTAAAAATAGAATTATCATGTGATCCAACAATTTCACTTCTAAGTATATACTCAAAAGAGTTTGCAAGAGTTATTTGTATACCGATGTTTGCAGCAGCATTATTCACAATAGCCAAAAGGTGGAAACAACCCAAGTGTCCATCAGTAGATGAATGAATAAACAAAATGTGGTACATACATACAACAGATTATCATTCAACCTTTAAAAAGAAGGAAATTCTGACACATGCTACAATGTGGATGAATCTCGAGGACATTATGCTAAGTGAAATAAGCCAGTAACAAAAGGACAAATACTATTGATTCCACTTAAATGAGATATCTAGAGTGGTCAAATTCATAGAGACAGAAAATGGAATGGTGGTTTCCAGAAGATGGAGGGGAGGGAGGAATGGGGAGTTTTTGTCTAATGGAAACAGAGTTTGAGTTTTAGAAGCTGAAAAGAGTTCTGGAGATAAATAGTGGTGATGGTTGCACAACAGTGTGAATGTACATCAAGCCACTGAACTCTACACTTAAAAGTGGTTAAAATGGCATATGTTATGTATATTTACCACGGTTTTTTAAATTTAAAAAACAAAACAAAACAAAAAAGCCTCTTCAAATATCTGAAGGCAACCATCATGACCACACAGAGTAATCTTCAGAGTGAACAGATCTGTTTCCTTCCACTGTTCATCAGGTGACATGAAGTCCAGTCATACTCTGGTCACTCTCCTCGGAATGTTCTCCAGCTACCTATAGCCCATTTAATCCATGGGCCATAGACCTCAACATAACACTGACCAGTTAAGAATGGAAAAAAAACTCTTTCCGTGCCTAGCGCAGCCATGGCTCATGGTCCTAAGAAGCACCTGAAGCGCGTAGCAGCTCCAAAGCATTGGATGCTGGATAAACTGACTGGTGTGTTTGCTCCTCATCCATCTACCGGTCCCCACAAGCTGAGGGAATGTCTCCCCCTAATTATTTTCCTAAGGAACAGACTTAAATATGCCCTAATAGGAGATAAAGTAAAGAAGATCTGCATGCAGCGTTTCATTAAGATTGATGGCAAGGTCCGCACTGATATAACCTACCCTGCTGGTTTTATGGATGTCATCAGCATTCACAAGACTGGAGAGAATTTTCATCTGATCTATGACACCAAGGGTCGCTTTGCTGTTCATCATATTACATCTGAGGAGGCCAAGTATAAGTTATGCAAAGTGAGAAAGATCTTTGTGGGGACAAAAGGAATCCCTCATCTGGTGACCCATGATGCTCGCACCATCCGCTACCCTGATCCCCTCATCAAGGTGAATGATACCATTCAAATTGATTTGGAGACTGGCAAGATTACTGATTTCATCTAATTTGACACTGGTAACCTGTGCGTGGTGACTGGAGGTGCTAACCTGGGAAGAATTGATGTGATCACTAACCGGGAGAGACATCCTGGTTCTTTTGATGTAGTTCATGTGAAAGATGCCAACGGCAATAGCTTTGCCACCCGGCTCTCCAACATTTTTGTTATTGGCAAAGGCAACAAAGCATGGATCTCTCTTCCTCGTGGAAAGGGTGTCCGCCTTACCATTGCTGAGGAGAGAGACAAGAGACTGGCAGCCAAACAGAGCAGTGGATAAAATGATCTCTAAGTGACGTGATTGGGAAAGTCTTTGTACTTAGAGATAATACTACATAATTAAAAGCCTCTTTAGTGTTAAAAAAAAAAAAAAAAGAATGGAAAAAGCCTATTATCTCCCTCAGTCTCATTACTAGACTATTATTACTGCAGCCAGAGATCTACTAGTTCACTGTCACACTGTTAATTCCTATAGTGTTAATTGCCCAACTAAACCCCTAAATGCTTTTTTAATGTGCCACCACTAAAACCTTCTGTTAGTTAGCACTCTTGCAGTGATTAAAAAGAAAAACAAACACATAAAATCTATGCAAACTGACTTAAGCAAAAAAAGAAATTTATTGGGACATGTAAATGTTCCAGAAATGGTGCTGGCTTAAGGTATGGCTTGATTCAGGAATTCAAATGATGTCATCAGGTCTCAATTATTTCTTTCTCTTAGCACAGCTCTGCTCTTCTTGTGTTGTCTTCATTCATAAGCTCTCCACCCATAAGATGTCCCCCCCATAACTCCCAGTTTCATGGGTGGTAGAACAAAACTTGTTCCCAGCACTCCCCAAATATCCAAAATATCATTGCCTTTTATGGGCTCTGATTGAGGCACATCCCTGGACCAATATCTGTGGCCAGGATAATGCTGGTGCTGAATGGCTAGTTCTAGGTCACATGTTCTGGCCCTGAGCAGGAATGTAGTCAACCACCTGTGCTGAAAGTGGAGAGGAAGTGGTCCCTAGAGAATAATCAGGTTAAGGTCACCAGCAGGATGAGGGGATATTGAGGAACGAAAACTACAGGTTCAACCACCCTTCACTTAGTTCAACTGGATATTTCACAGACTAAATGTTTATCCCTATTAAATACAATGTTATTAGAATCCTTCTGGCAAGTTGTTTGGAATTCTAATTCTATCAGGCAGTACATTCCTTGTTTCTCTCAGCTGTATGTACTCTACAGTCTGATGAATGTGCCTTACAGATTTTATTGCACTCAGTAATGAACAGGTTATAAACACGTTTATATATGTTATATGAACACGTTGTATAAGATATAAACAGGCTATAAACACAGCATACCTTGAACCTCAGCATACCTCATACCTCAGCATACCTTGTACCACAGCATACCTCAGTACCTCACTTCAGTACTTCTGAAGTGACATCACCAGCATCTATGGATGTGGTCATACAACCAGATACCAGGCCCACCTTTGTGCTTGGGTCTGGGCCCTATTTCTTGTGTCCAAAGATATTGTGAGCAATATTCACAAAATGTCTAGACTCCTGGGAGCGTTTCTAATAGAGAGTGAATGTTCTATACAATCTATGGATCTTTTAGCTAGCCATCATCAGAGAGACCTTTTCCTCTACATGTCCCAGATTTCAAATGCTCTCTAAATTTGCACACTATCAGAAAAAAAAAATGGTAACAGCAGTAGTACCAAAGTATATCCAGCATTAACTACACACTATGCCCTGTCCTAAGAGCGCATAGGATTAAGTATTAATTCATTTACTCCTCACAGCAACCTTATGAGATGCATGGTGGTCATCATCATCATCTCCATTTTAAAGACAAGGAAACTAAGGCCCAGAGAGGGTAACTGGCCCAAATTTACACAGCTAATTAGTACAAACTAGGAATTGAACCCTAGTGGTGTGGCTCCAGGGTCCTTACACTCACACAGAAGTGGCATTTGCCTTTCACATCCCTCACTGCTCACTTCCAGCCCTCAGACAAATGTAAAGGTGAGAAGGCTTTAAAAGCAACAGCTACAGTAACAAACCTATCATGGATAAATTAGCGAGCAGCTACTCACTTTACAACGGAGTTTGTTGTTGTAAGTGAATCATTTTTAACGACAAGCTTCTCCTGGGGACAGGTCAACTGGTTAAAAAGTCATTGGTGACTTCCCAGAAATACTGGGACTGAGAAACAAAGCCCAACTCTTCCCAACCAAAGGGTTAGGACCACTGCCAACTAAAGATCAATTAGAACTGTAAAGTATCTCTAGCATAATGCCTACACTAGTAGAAAAACGCAATTTTAAAAACTTTTCTTGTACACATATATTTTCCCTGAACCATGGCCATGTGTGGGAGAAATTAAGTAGAGGGGCTTGGCCCAGCACCTCAGAAGGGGCGTTCCTGTAAACAAAGCTTGTCTCCCAGCCCTTCCATTGCTCCGCTGGGGTCACTTGACCCACAGTTCTCTTGTCACCTTTGGTAATACTATTAGTTGGTTCAATCATGCACAAAGGTATGATACAGGTGGCTACCAAATTCAAAGGACCTGCATACAGCTGTTTCTTCTGGGAACACTGTGTCATGAAACCTCAGATGGTTCAAATGAAGGGCTTCTGTGAAGGGACTACATACAGAGATGAGCAGGGTTGAAAGGACAATGTTTGTTACCACAGGGAGCCCAGTGAGGGCTGGTTCTGGGGAGGAGGACCCGCCTGGTGGGAGAGAAGCAGCTACTGCTAGACCCTGAACTAGGGGAAAGCAGGAGGAAATGCCCCATCTCTCTTCTCCTCACCACTCTCCTACCAGTGCCTCCCATGGACACTGAGGGCCAGGGGGCCTGGGTGATGTGGTCATCAAGGTTAGCCTTCAGGGTTCAGAGCAAGAGGGAAAGGGTAGAGAGTCCAACTAGAGAACAGAGAATAAGGAGCACAATATCTCCTTCAAAGGTGAGTAAACTGGGCTTCCCTGGTGGCGCAGTGGTTGAGACTCCGCCTGCTGATGCAGGGGACACGGGTTCGTGCCCTGGTCCGGGAAGATCCCACATGCCGCGGAGCGGCTGGGCCCGCGAGCCATGACCACTGAGCCTGTGCGTCCGGAGCCTGTGCTCCGCAATGGGAGAGGCCACAACAGTGAGAGGCCCACATACCGCAAAAAAAAAAAAAAAAAAGTGGGTAAACTGAGTCATTGAAAGGGAAAGTAACATATTTCAGATCAAAAAAGAAACCCAGAACCAAGATAAGGGCTCCACTTCCCAATCTGGTCTCACTGATTTCAAATACTTGGAGAGAATCATTAAATCTCAGAGGACACCTAATCCCTCAGGCTCCTTCCCAATACATGGTGATGTTACAGCCCACAGTGGCCCACCTTTCTTCAGAAGTGGTAAGGTGCATGTGATCAGGATGACTCAGCCTTCTGCCTGGATTCACCAGAGAGATTTTCATGAATCACTTGTGTGGGTGACGCTTTGGGTGTTGTTATTCTTTCAGTGAATTCTCTCCACACAGTAAGTTTGTCTCTGTTTGATTCATGAAGGTGATTCATCTGAAGAAGTTGACCTGACCATGGTTTATCAGGCAGCATCTAACGGAGATGTCAATGCTTTGACTGCCGTGATTCGGGAAGACCCTTCCATCCTAGAATGCTGTGACAGTGAAGGTGAGCTATTTATGCATTTTGAATCCTGCAGAATGTTCTGATCTATCCTTTTAGAGATGGCCTCCAGAGGTGAACAATGTTAATAAAATTATATTTGACAAGCTACTTTGATACTGGAGGGTCAAGGAATATCCTACCTGTAGCCGTGTGCAGGTTCCTCAGTATTTTATTTAATGAGAGTCATGGACACAAATCTTCAAATTCTTTTACATCACCTCTTCTCATAAAGTTATTTGGTTTGAGTTTGTCTTCAACTTATTTGTATGAGTGACTAAAGTAGATAGGCCAATTAGTTGAAGTTAGAAAACGGGTATGAAAAGAGGAGGCTATTTTTGGTAGCAGTGGATGTTGGGAAAGTGCAGCTATTAAAGCCAGAGAGCAAGGACTTCTGCTTCTGGGAAGATGGAGTAGAAGTAGTACTTTTTGCTTTATTCCTTCTGCGAAATACAACTAAAACTCCTGGACATGGTATATAGCATAAACATAAGAACACTCTGGAAGGTGGAGAGGCAATGACAGACTAGCTAGTACCATGGGACCCAAGGAATGACATAGTGGTGAGTTTCCTGGGCTTCCTTTTTGCCTCATACTTCCCAGACTTGGAGCTGAAGAAGCTGACAACATAGGAATGCCAGTGGACAGAGGTCAAAAAAGCCCCCAACAGAAGCCTGCTCTCTAGCCAAAGAGCAAGAAAGGGACTGCATAGCAAGACAGAAAACTTTTAGACAATAATGAGTCTACTCCATCAAACACTACCACCAAAAAACCCAAAAAACTATGACCCCAACCCCACTCATTCCAGCAAAGACCAAGTGTGGATCCTGGGCCTCCACCTTCACATGGTAATGAAGTCTCCATATCCCCACTGCTGAGGCAGTGTCAGAGGAATCCTTCTTGAGAATTAGGACTCTCACCACCACACAGTAATGAAGAGTCTTCTCCCTTAGATGTCAATGAAGACTAAGTAGGGGACTTAGACTTCTAATCCCACCTGGCAATAATGAAGTGGCACCCGCCCCCCTTCACTTACCCTTTGGAGCAGTATCAGAGAAAACCAGCTAAAATGGAGGATTTAAGTAAGATTTAGACAACTTATAATGCAATACCCCAAATATCCAAGTTTCGGTAGAAAATCACTTGACATACCAAGTATCAGTAAGACCTCAAACTGAATGGAAAAAGACAATAGATGCCAACACTGAGATGACAGATGTTAGAATTATCTGGCAAAGATCTTCAAGTAGCCATGAAAAAATGCTTCAATGAGCAATTACAAATATGCTCAAAACAAATGAAAAAATAGAAAGGCTCAGCAAAGAAATACAGATATAAAGAAGAACCAAATGGAAAATTTTAAAACTGAAAAATACAATAATTACAATTAAAAACTCTATGGCTAAGCTCAGTAGCAGAATGAGGAAGCAGAGGAAAGGATCAATTAACTCGAAAATAGAACAATAGAAATGAAACAAATCTGAACAACTGAAAGAAAACAGACTGAATGAAGATGAAGACAAAGAAGATGAAGACAAAGAAGAACAAGGAGAAGAAAAAGGGGGAGGAGGAGAAGAGGAAGAAGTGGCAGCCTCAAGGACCTATGGAACTATAACACAGGATTTAGCATCGGTTTCCCTATCCTAGTATTTCTAGGAAGTCATTAATGATTTTTAACCAGTTGACCTGTCCCAAGAGGAGCTTGGGATTCCCTTATCATGACAATAAAATGTTTTGTAAAGTGTGTGGGTGCTCCCTAATTTATCCATGGTAGTTTTTTGTTCGTTCGTTTTTTAAAGCAGAATTATCTGTACATCTGCCTTGGGGTTAGAAGTTGGGAATGAGAAGAGTCAAAGGTTAAACACCACTTGTGTGATAAATATAAGAGTCAGACTGATTGCATTCAATCCTGGCTTGTACTAACTGATTATGAATGGAAACAAAGATACAACATATCAAAATTTGTGGCACATATCTAAAGCGATGCTAAGAGGGAAATTTATGGCACTAAATACATTCATTAGAAAAGAGGAAAAGTATTGGTCAATAATCTAAGTTCTCACCTCAAGAACCTAGAAAAAGTAGAGTAAAATAAACCCAAAGCAAACAGAAGGAAAGAAGTAATAAAGAGAAGAATAGAAATCAATGAAATTGAAAACAGAAAATAGAGAATCCCAATGAAACAAGAAACTAATTCTTTGAAAAGATCAATAAAATTGACAAACCTCTAGCAATAATGACAAAAAGAAAATGTAAGAAGACACAAATTATCACTATCAGGAATGACCCTGCAGATAATAAGAAAATACAACAAGCCACTCTGCACACATAATTTGAGTATTTAGATGAAATGGATCAATTCCTCAAAAAAGGTAAACTACCACAGTTCATCCAATAGGAAACATTATTTGAATAGTCCTATAACTATTAAGGAACTTAAATTCATAATTTTAAAATTCCCAGAAACAGACATCATCAGGCCTAGATGATTCCACTGGAAACTTCTACAAACTTTTAAATAAAATTCATATCAACTCTGCATAATCTCTTCCAGAAAAGATACGAGGAGGAAACTTTTCCTGGTTATGATTATGAAGCTAGTATTACTCTGATATCAAAATGTGACAAAGATGATACAAAAACTGAACCTACAGACCAATACTCCACATGAATACGGATACAGACATCCTTAGCAAATATCAGCAAATAGAATTCAGTAATATATAAAACTAATTATATACCATGACCAAGTGTGATTTGTTCTAGGAACGTAAGTCTATTTCAGTACTTGAAACTCAATCTGTGTAATCCATCATATTAACCAGCTACAGAAGAAAAATCACATGATCTTATCAGTGGATGCAGAAAAAGCATTTGACAAAACTTAGCACACATTCATGATTAAAAACTCTCAGAAAATAGGGATAGAGGGGAACTTCCTCAATTTGATAAAGCGTATCTACAAAAAAACTCTAGAGCTAACATTTTACTTACTGGTGAAAGACTGAATGCTTTGCCCCTAAGATGGGCAACAAAGCAAAAAGGCCCTCTCTCCCTCATATTCAGCGTAGTACTTAGCCAGTGCAAAAAGGCAAGAAAAGGAAATAAAAAATGAAAAGCATACATATTGAAAAAAAAAAGAAAACGGTTCGTTTTTTGCACAGCTTAATTGTCTACATAGAATATCCTAAGGAACCTACCAAAAACTCCTGCAACTAGTGAGTTGAGCAAGGTCACAGGACACAAGATCAATACACAAAAACAAATTTATTTCTATATATTAGAAATGAACACATGGACACCAAAATTAAAACCACAATACCAAGTAAAATCACTCGATAAAGAATATTTAGGTGTGAATAAAACAAAATACATGCAAGACTTCTATACTGTAAACTATAAAATGCTGATGAAAGAAATCAAAGATCTAAATAAATGGAGAGACATACCATGTTCACGGATTAGAATATTCAATATAGTAAACATGCAGTGCTCCCCAAATTCTTATACAGGTTTAATGCAATTTCTATCAGACTCCAGCAAGATTTTTTTTTTTTTGTGGATATAGACAAGATTATCTAAAATTTATATAGAAAGCAAAGAAACTAAGATAGTTAAAACAATTTTGAAAAAGAAGAATAAAGTGGGGGCTTCCCTGGTGGCGCAGTGGTTGAGAGTCTGCCTGCTGATGCAGGGGACACAGGTTCGTGCCCCGGTCCGGGAAGATCCCACATGCCGCGGAGCGGCTAGGCCCGTGAGCCATGGCCGCTGAGCCTGCGCGTCCAGAGCCTGTGCTCAGCAACGGGAGAGGCCACAACAGTGAGAGGCCCGCGTACCAAAAAAAAAAAAAAAAAGAATAAAGTGGGAGAGAATCAGTCTACCCAATTTCAAGGCTTACTATATAGCTACAGAAATCAAGACTATGTAGTATGGGCTGACGGATAGACACATAGATCGGTGGGAAAGAACAGAGAACTCAGACTCACACAAATATGCTCAACTGATATTTGACAAAGGTGCAAATGTAATTTAGTGGAAGAAAGCCTCTTCAACAAATGGTGCTGGAGCAATTCAACACCCGTAAGCAAAATATAAATAAATAAAGAGGAAGGGAGGGAAGGAGGGAGGGAGGGAAGAAGGAAGGAAGGAAGGAAAGGAAGGAAGGGAGGAAAGAAGGGAGGGAGGGAGAGAGGGAGGGAGGAAGGAAGGGGGAGGGAGGGAGGGAAATAAGGGAAAAGAGGGAGAGGGAAAGAGAGAAGAGAAGAAAGAGAAGGGGAGAGAGAGAAAAAAATTTTGCCACTATTTAAGACAGAGCACTTCATTGATGCTTTTACCCAGTACAGACGCCTGGAAGAATATTAGAAGGGAGAAATTTGGAGAGAAACTGGTTTGTTGGCTGCAATCTTTCAATAAGAACAGTAGTCCTGGAATTTATCCATTCTCAGGGATCACTGAGGTCATAGTTTGCAGTTCACCTGGAGAAGAATTATAACCTCTACATGAATCTCCAATCAAAAGACATCTAAACAAGTCTCAGCTGGGAAAGGGATATGTCTTACATTGGTTTCTTCATCTGAAGGAGTGTGAAGCACCTACCTGGATTCTGCCTCAGCAGTATGGCTTGTTCCAACAGCCCTGCGAAGTTAATCAGAATGTGTAATTTCATCTCTGTTTTTACTCAGGAAGAAAACACACAAAAACCAAATGTGGCCTATATTGACTCCAAAAACAGAAAAGTATTTCAGTAAAAGTGGCCACTTTTAGCAAGGATTTGTACAACCCAAGGCTAGGCTACCATCACTGCCCTATATCACTTACCACCTCCAATAAATGTGTGCTGCACCTGTCTGCCTGGCTGGCATTGCTTTCCAAAGGTACTTCCAGATTCTGCATTGTTCAAACCAAGTCAGGATAAACCTGCCTGTTATGTCCCAAATTATGGTGATTCCCAAGGTAGTAATAAGCAAATTTTATGATCTGCACAAAATGTTTTAATCAACCAATTACAGCAAAATTACAGAAGATTTAATAGGGTGTGAAAAATACATAGTTTATATAAATGTAGCAACAATCATCATCTCTCTTCAGCTCAACAGCTGAGTTTGTGTTGAGGGTAGTTCATCTGCAAAGAGCATAATAAATGAACAGGAAAATAAAGTCTACTCATAAATTTTACAAATCAAACATTTTTTTCATAACATGTTATATTTATTTTATTTTTTTAACATCTTTATTGGAGTATAATTGCTTTACAATGGTGTGTTACTTTCTGCTGTATAACAAAGTGAATCAGCTATACATATGCATATATCCCCATATCCCCTCCCTCTTCCGTCTCCCTCCCACCCTCCCTATTCCACCCCTCTAGGTGGTCACAAAGCACCGAGCTGATCTCCCTGTGCTATGCGGCTGCTTCCCACTAGCTATCTATTTTACATTTGGTAGTGTATATATGTCCATGCCACTGTCTCACTTCGTCCCAGCTTACCCTTCCCCCTCCCCATGTCCTCAAGTCCATTCTCTATGTCTGTGTCTTTATTCCTGTCCTGCCCCTAGGTTCATCAGACCCTTTTTTTTTTAGTTTCCATATATATGTGTTAGCATATGGTATTTGTTTTTCTCTTTCTGACTTACTTCACTCTGTATGACAGACTCTAGGTCCATCCACCTCACTACAAATAACTCAATTTCATTTCTTTTCATGGCTGAGTAATATTCCATTGTATATATGTGCCACATCTTCTTTATCCATTCAACTGTCGATGGACACTTAGGTTGCTTCCATGACCTGGCTATTGTAAATAGAGCTGCAATGAACATTGTGGTACATGACTCTTTTTGAATTTTGGTTTTCTCAGGGTATATGCCCAGTAGTGGGATTGCTGGGTCATATGGTAGTTCTATTTGTAGTTTTTTAAGAACCTCCATGCTGTTCTCCATAGTGGCTGTATCAATTTACATTCCCACCAACAGTGCAAAAGGGTTCCCTTTTCTCCACACCCTCTCCAGCAGTTATTGTTTGTAAATTTTTTGATGATGGCCATTCTGACTGGTATGAGGTGATACCTCATTGTAGTTTTGATTTGCATTTCTCTAATGATTAGTGATGTTGAGCATCTTTTCATGTGTTTGTTGGCAGTCTGTATCTCTTCTTTGGAGAAATGTCTATTTAGGTCTTCTGCCCGATTTTGGATCGGGTTGTTTGTTTTTTTGATACTGAGCTGCATGAACTGCTGGTGTATTTTGGAGATAAATCTTTTGTCAGTTGCTTTGTTTGCAAATATTTTCTCCCATTCTGAGGGTTGTCTTTTCATCTTGTTTATGGATTCCTTTGCTGTGCAAAAGCTTTTAAGTTTCATTAGGTTCCATTTGTTTATTTTTGTTTTTATTTCCATTACTCTAGGAGTTGGGTCAAAAAGGATCTTGCTGTGATTTATGTCAAAGAGTGTTCTTCCTGTGTTTTCCTCTAAGAGTTTGATAGTGCCTGGCCTTACATTTAGGTCTTTAATCCATTTTGAGTTTATTTTTGTGTATGGTGTTAGGAAGTGTTCTAATTTCATTCTTTTACATGTAGCTGTCCAGTTTTCCCAGCACCACTTATTGAAGAGGCTGTCTTTTCTCCATTGTATATTCTTGCCTCTTTTATCAAAGATAAGGTGACCATATGTGCGTGGGTTTATCTCTGGACTTTCTATCCTGTTCCATTGATCTATGTTTCTGTTTTTGTGCCAGTACCATACTGTCTTGATTCTTGTAGCTTTGTAGTATAGTCTGAAGTCACAAGTCAAACATTCTTAAAAGCTGTTGAAATGTCTCGTTCTAGGATGTACACCCTTAATGCACGCGGTTTCTGGACGTCAAGTGGACACAGTGAAGCTGCTGTTGAAGATGGGAGCCAATATTAACATGCAGGACGCTTATGGCCGCACAAGTCTATGCCTGGCAACCTATCTGGTACCAACTGTGTCTGTGGTGGCTCTCAAAGAGTGGGGTGGACTAAATGTGTTGTTATGGGGCCCCACTTGCAGAAGAGTGTTCTTAGATTTGTGCAGCTGGCCAACAGAAATAGAACTTAAACGTTTTGCTTTAATAATGTCCAACATTTATATAATGACTTAGAGTTGGTTTCATGGATTGAAGTCATTTTGGATCTTCCTAACAATCCTCTAAGTTAGAGGTGATATTGCCATGAGAGAAATATTCTTTTCCATCTTAATTGCATCAGAATTTCCCTTGGGGCATTTCTCAGCACAGTTGGTACTCCTTCTACGAATGCCCTCTGTTAATACCCTCAGTGGGTGGTAACACTTGAAGCTGCAGTTAACCTCTTTGGGGTAGGATTAGTTGAGTGGAAGCTGAAGGATGAGCAAAGTAGAGAACAATGAGAACTGGGAAGAGTGGTGGGTAGGGAGTAGGGGAGAAATACCAGTCTCTTAAGGACAACACCAAGCATAGGATTCAACCCACAATCAGTGCCTAACTTAAAAATTACATAGAGCCAGTCCTCAACACGAGATTTCAGTCTGGCATTTCCCAATATTAGCACAAGCTTGGTAAAGCCTCACTGAAAATCTTCAAACCTCTCTCCTCTCAAATCTTCCCTGTAATCCTTTCGGGAGACTCCAGGGCTATCTTGAGTCCAAGTCAAACAAGTCCTCCTTGTTGCCCCACGAAGGTCATCATTCTCCCTCCTCTCCAACGTGGCTCCTGCAAATCTTCATCATAACCACTGTTGCTGCCGATGCAGCTTCTTGCATTTGCTGTTGCTGCCCATTGATAGTGGTGGATTCACCCACGGTGTCCTGAAGCTGCCCTGGACAAGTAGAACACTTCCCTTCCCCAAACGCTACACCTTCCTGCTTGCAATAAAGCATTGCCCAGTCCTCACAGAGATTTTCTTTAGACACTACTCTTTCTTTTCTTATTTGCATGCCCTCTTTCTCTAGGACTCACACATGGACTGGGAAGAATTTTTCGAAGTGTTGGGGTGCTTGTTTCAAATGTGGGTTCCTGGATTACACCCTAGACCTCCTGAGTCAGACACTCTGGGAGCAGGACAGGGGTTATGGGTGGAGAGAGAAGTGCCTGCACGTTAAACAAATCTCCCCAACAATTTTTATGCCCATTCAAGTTTGAAACACACTGATCTGTGAGTACTAGGTGAAGTCCAGTGTCTCAGACAGACTTATGATGGCCTTTCCAGTCCTCCTCCCTTCTGGCACGTGCCCTAATAACTGCTCTTGCTGTAGGGATTTTTGGTGTCTGAGATGAGGATCAGGGGATGGAGGAAGGGAATAGAGATGGTTTCTAAATTTAACTGCCAATAGCATACAGAATAGAGTGAAACCAAGCAACACTTCTTTCAAAATTCTAAAATTCAAAATTTCAAATTTCTTGGGCTAGGTAGCACTTAAGGGACTGGGAAGAAGTTCTCCTCTAGATCACAGTGAACAGTGAGCCTAGCGAGGTGCCACCGTTGCATACAACTCTTTCTAGGAGCGCATTCTAAGGAGCTGCATAGGGAAGTACGCCGGCATGACAGCATGGGCATTACCCTCTTACTGTTGACCCCACCTCTGTCTGGCAGCCCAAAGCAGGGCCCCTCACTGGCTCTCCTGAGGATCCCTGGGAAGGTGAGAGTAGGTGGTATCTTAGTGATTACACAGTGAAGCCCACCACTCCCTCTGGCAATGTTTGTATTCAAGTATTAAAGAGGAACTAGGCAAAGGGAGCACTCAGAAACTGTCTCAGTCACAGCTTCAAGCTCAGTATACAAATAAACTTACCATAGATGTGTGATCCTAGGCAAATTTCTTCACCTCCTTATGCCTCTTCCTCATTTGTAAAATGTAGTAAAAATAATACCCTAAGTTTATTACTGTTGAAGGAGAACCACATGCAGAATCACTCAGAACATAGTAGGTCCAAAACATATTTGTTGGTTCTGAATAGTGACCGTGGGTTTCAGATGAAGTCAATGGTTTTCTGATTTCTTTTCTGAAGAAAAGAAAGAAAACCACATACACCCATAGTTCCAGGAAATGTTGCAAAATGATAAAAATGTTTCAAACCCTTCCACATCAGAAGATTTGTTTTTCAAAAACTAAAACTTTGGCCACTCAAAAATTTGGCAACTCTGAAATTTGTCCAGCATGCCTTTCTTTTGGGTCTCCTGGCCATATTTTTCCCTTTTAATCAGAAAACTTGATGACGGGCATTAGGAACTAAAACCAGATTTAATACATTAGTAAACTATGAAAATTATTTGCTTCTACTTAAGACAGATATTATTGGTCAGTTCTACAAAGCCACATTCAATTTTAGAACCTATGAATTTTAATGTGCTTTTGTAGAAAGATTTTTTTTGCAGACTTTTCAGAACCAAAAGGCCTTTTCTGATGATTATCTTTTTTTCTCCTCCATGCATTTAGTAACATTTTTATTGCTTCCAGTACTGCATGGGAAAATCTTCAGTAATCTTTCTCTTGTTACTGGGTAATCTTGAGGCTTAACTATACAAGAATGGAAGAAGGCAGGAAAAAATAGAGCTTTATTATGTTACTCTTCATAATAATAACTTCAGTTACTCATAAGTTATTATTATACTCATATACTTCATATAAGTATACTTATATACTTCATTTACTTATAAGTTTACTTTTAATTAGGTGAGTAACCCAAATGATTCTGGATGAATGTAGGAGGTATTCTCCTTGGCATGTGAGCCAAACTCAGTTATCAGCAGGGTTGGGTCAGTTACTTAAAGAATTAACAAACAGAAAGGGAGGACTAGCCTGCAGTTATATTTTCCCTTTGAAACAGGAGAGACAGTGGAGAAATGACCCAGCTGTAAGTGCTAACCAAGGAAGGACAAGCATCAGATGTGGCAATATCAGGTCTCAATCTGGTGAATTAGTAGACAACAGGGAGTTCAAAGGAAGTTTCTTGGGGAATTCATAGGGGGATAAAACACAACAGTGGGGAGCCCTTAGAGGGTGCTGGTGATAGCCCCATATTCAGCAGCAGAAAGATCAGTCAACAGGGTGGCAGGGTCCCAGCCATTGGAGTAGGGCTTAGTTTAGAATTCCAGGCATCAGGAAGGGGACTGACTAGAATAAGCAAGATATTATCTTTGTGGTTACTAGAAAAAGAACTTGGAAAAGAGGACGAAGGACCATTTATCAGATATAGATGAATTGAGGCATCGAGTGGAGGCTGTGACTCAAGAATGACATAGGAGCCCAGTTTTGGACAATGACATCCAGGTCAGACCGTTGACGAGCATGATTTGGAGCTAAGCCCATAGAATTAGGGTCTAGAGCTGATTAATCACCCCCATCACATTGCCACATTTGGCTCTAGGAACTGGGTATAAAAGTGGAATGCCAGCAAGTGGCCCTAGAAATGGGGAGGCAGACGCAGAAGAGTCTAGGAATCAGTCTGCATCTTACAGGGTAAAGGTCTCAGAAGACTCAGGAATCCACACCTCAAGACCTTCAGCCCTCTGTTGTCTAAATGGGAGTTATGGTCCTTAACCAACCACTTCAGGTCCAGTAGAACATGTTTTTAGCCAAACCAAAGAAGAAAGGGAAAGAAAACTGGAGAAAGTTTGTTGGACTCTGTTACTATGTTATGCGAGATTGTGTTATATAACGATGCTTTTGCTTTTCCAGGGTTGGCTGGAAGGCTGTGTGAGTCTACTAAGAAATGGTGCCAAGCACAATATCCCTGATAAAAATGGCCGTCTGCCACTGCACGCTGCCACCGCTGAGCCCGATGTGAGGTACGTAGCCAGGTTCACACGACGCTCAAGTTGGGAGGCACCCAACTTGGATTAGAAGGTCACCTAATCCAATCCATGTGGCAAATAAAAACAAAATCCATCCATTTTTTTGGTATTTGCAGCAGACAGGACCCCATCTCAGTGAATCAAAATATCCTGGAACAATCTCAACTCTAGTCTCAATCCCAATTTTATTTCGATAAAACCCTTTTCTCCTAGTCTCTGATTTAAGAAGAAGTGCTGTTTGTCATCATCTGAATTTCTTATATTCATTCATTCAATTAATCAGTCAATTATTAACTCAATGACTATTTATTGAGTGCTTATTATGGGCCAACCACCGCTCTAGGCCCTAGAGTTCCCCAGTGGGCAAGCCAGTGTCTCTGACCTCACAGAGCTTACTTTCTAGTGCAGGAGTTAAGTGGCACACTAGTAAACGAATAAATAGGATAATTTCAAATAGTGACGAGTGTTGTGATGGAAACCAAACAGGGTAAGGGAAGGTTAATGTATGAACCCAGAGTCATGCCAACATTTATGGGCTGGAAGGAGGCAAAGACCCAGCAAAGGAGACTGAGACAGGGGGACCAGTGGGTGAGAAGGCAAACCAGAAGTGTGAGCTGCTGGAGACCGTGCAAAGAAAGCCCTCAAGTAGTTGGATGATTGAGGTCACCTTTTTGTAAGACGATTGAGCAACAAAGGAAAAAGCTTTGCCCAGACCAAGTGTAGCTACCCCAGGCCTCTGTATCCAAGTGGCCTGGGTCCCCAGTCTTTCGAAAGCCCCTCCTGGCAGCTTGATGACAGCACACTTCCCACTGTGGAATCAGCAAGGTTCCGTTCCAGGCACTTCCTGAACCTCTGCTGACAGAGCAGGCCTCTGACAGGAACTTCACACTCCCCAGAGCTAGGCTGCAGGCCAGCAGCACGGTGGGTGCATTCTGCTGCCTCCTTCAGACCCTGTGTTCAGAAGTAAACTGAAGCCATGCGGGGGTTGAGGAGACCAAGGCCCCTTCCAGGTTGAGAGGTAATAGGATTTCTTCATTTCAGTCTGTTTACACTAAAGTTAAAGGACTTGGGAAATTCCAGGACTATTCCCAACCAAGCCTTGCCTCTTATTATCATTGGATCATAGCCAGGAATAATAGAAAACTAGGATTTACTCAAAGCCCAACAAAACAAGGAAGTTTAGAGAAGAAACAGCAATCCCAGAGCTAACAATCAGTAGACATCATAAAAAGATGACTACCTTTTGATGAAAAAAGAGTGACTTTTCTAGACAACCCACAAAAATATTTAGTCACAAAATCATACTGTCTTCCCAAGAGTAATCTTTAGAAAATACATTTTAAACGTACCTTTTAAGACTCTTCTGCTCCAATTTACTCCACTTAGATGATTTTTACCTGCCTCACTCAGAGTAGTCATTTCAAAATCTACCTGATTCTGGAAAATGAACACCTGCTTTAGTTATGGTAATCATAGCTGTTGTAACAAATAAAACCCAAAGCTTCAGCGTTTTAACATAATAAAGGTTTAGTCCAATGTATGTTTCCTGGATGGGGGCAGGGAGCCTCCCCTCCACAGGTAATTCAGGGATGCAAGCTTGTGGCTTCATCATCTCCTAGCATCACAGAATCCTTTTTGTTTGGCCTGCAGATAGGGTAAGAGGAGCTTAGATAAGCCTTACTTATTTCTTTAAAATCTCAGCCTGTGAATGACACAGTTCACTTCTGCTCACATTCCATTAATAAGGATGAGTCATTTGGCCATAAAGAGCGGTGGGGAATATAGTCCCTGACCAAGAATCCACCTTCTGGTGATGATTCCAATCCAAGAAAGGGGGACAAGAATTTTGGTGAAAACCTGGCTCTGCCGTTAAACCATTGCACCTGCGGGGTGAACTAAGCCTTGGCAGTCAGAATCGCACTCAGGATCAATTTGGTCAATAGATTTGGTTCATCATCTGAAATCACTACAATAATATATTAAAAACTAAGTGTACCTCCTCTTTTGTGGACTTATTAGACTATTTCTTATTATGCCCAGCAGTGCCCCTAGACTCTCTAGGATTTACATTACATCACTACAACTGAGATAGCACAGAGCTGTGGCTTCCCCTTCTCATGAAATTGTCCCAAATGACCCAGTCACCACCTTAGGAAGAGCTGAAGCCAGAAAAATAAACATCCTCTGTGTGCTGATGATATAGTTTTATTGTCCTAAATGGACAGTTAGCTGATTCTGGAAGATAAAATCTGCTTTTGTTATGGTAATGCTAGCTGCTGTAACTAGTAAAGCCCAAAGGTTAAGATTAAATATTCCAAAACCAAAATTATCATACCTGTTAAATGTTCTCCGAAAATGAATTGGGTTAAACCTTAACAACCGTCGACTGAAAAAAAAAAAAAAAGCACGACGTGAGAGTTGTGAGTTAAGTTTTATTTGGGGCAAAATGAGGACTTATAGCCCAGGAGAGAGCATTTCAGATAGCTCTGAGCAACTGCTGCAAAGGGGTAGGGGGGAAGGTCAGTATATATGTGATTTTAGTGAAGGGGGAGCACACAGTTTTGCAGAAGGTTGCTGCTGGTCACAAGGAGCAGACGTCACCATGAAAGATTTTAGTGCTTTTCTAGATACGAGGAGATGCAAGAATTGGGCTCATAAAATCTTCTCCTGAAAATATCTAACTATCTGAAGGCCCGTTCTGCCAGTTTTTCCCACAGCACAGAATGCCTCATTCCTGATCTCCACCCTGAACTCCTTTCAGGGGGTGTTGAAGGTCAGCAGTCTCAGCAGCTTGTGATTTCACCCTTGTAGGGATAGATGGCAAGTGCCAACCTTTAGTTTGACACAAACCCATGTAGCAAATCAACTGGCTTTGTTACCTAGAGAACATTTCAAAACTAGCTTGATTGAAAGGATTCCTTATGGAATTACATTGCTTAAAATTAGATATTTTATCATTGTTTTACTGAGAAATTTTATGGCCATGGCAGAGTTTGATAACATCGGCATTAAATCCTTCAAGCCGAAACTAACCGCACCAGAGAAGCTGGACTTCAGTTGCCCATTTGTTTGTGTGTCTGCATGAACTCAGAATCGTTTTCTGAGAAAAAAAGTTCTCGGTCTGTCTTATGGGCACTTTCTAATCCTAAAATCATAACGCAGAAGGGAGTGACCTTCCATTAGGCCATGCATACCTGTTTGACTATTTAATTTTCCTAAGTGAATACAACTTTAGGCCAGCTTGTCTGACCATTAAAGCATATAGGTCTGTAGTTACAAAAAGGATGACGATGACAAACAGCACTCATTGTTTATCATGTTCTGAGCAAAGTTCTTACTGCTTTCCACGTACTATCTCATCTAATCTTTACCACGCGCCTATGTGATAGGTAATATTTCTATCCCCATTTTATAGATGAGAAAACTAAGGCATCAAGAAGAAAACTAATTGCATACTGCATGTGTGAAGATAAGTACCCTGCCCAATGGGTCTGCTGTGCTCCTGGAGTCCACGGCTGTGGACTTGTTGAATTTACTTTAATAGCCACATTTTATCCTTAAGCCCTCAGTCTACACTGAGAGGCCTTATAAGAAACAGCCATACAAAACTCCTTATTCTCTGATTGTCAGGAAATTTATTTTTTGTTACAGTGTCCAAAAAAATCTTTTCTGAAAAACCACAAGAAAAATTTCTACTAAAGGAGGAATTCCTGTGCTTCTCCTGATAAATTATTTTTTATTTTTACTATGTGGACACTGTGACTTATGATCATGTTTCTCTCTTTGCATATTTAGAAAACTCAAAGCCCAATTTGTGTCTCACCTCTGGCATGCACATAGGACCATAATTATGTGTTCTTTATCCTGCCCTCATTTTCTCTTTGCCTAGTGTTTTCGCCTGTGATCTTGTTTTACTATATGTATCTGAAAACCACCTAAATTCCTGTTTTTGGATTGAGGTAAAGGGTGGCCAGGAGTGCCAGCTCAGGAGTCAGACTGACTGAGTATGAATCTGGCTCCGTATTTTACAGACCACATTATCTTGGGCAAGTTAACATGTCAAGGTTCAGCTAGCTTTCTTTTCTAGAAAGTAGGAATAATACAGTACTTACCTCATAGGTAAGTGGGCAAAAGTAAATGAGAAAATATGTGGAAAGCACTGAACACTGTCAATTGTCCATGTTCAGTAAGTGTTAGTGGTGATGATGAGGGTGATGTTATCGATGATGATGATGATGGAAGATAGAAATAAAGTACCGTAGATCGGCACTAAAGAATGAAACCCTGCTACAGCCGCCCACCAGCTCTCACCCTGGCCTTCTTCACCTTAGCACACACAGGTCCACAAAAAATATATCTGCACACACAGGTGCAAGCCCACACAGTCCTGCACCCACTGACATGAGCACACATTTACTGCGAAGGTCATCAGAGTATGAACAGCGCTCCCATTTGTATTAACCTTGGGACATTGTAGAGCATTGCAAGATTTTAGAACCCAATGAACATTAGACTCAACCATTCAGTGTACATGCATCTATATTTTTCCTCTAATCATAAGCATATGTACCAGCCACTCTGTGGCCTTGTACTCAGGTATTCATGCTCCTTTTAAAATCCACTAACTCCTATATTTGCAAACAGCACACTCCTTCCACTCGGTGCTTGCTGGAGACTACTTAGAGTGAAGTCTCAAACTGAAGCTGCTTATAAACAAGCCAAGGGGACACTTCAATTAGCCCTTTGCCTCCAGAGAAATTTTGGTTCTCTGATGGAAACAACTCACTAGCAAACCAACCAGTGGCAATATACAGCCTTAGCTAAGCTACATCTCTGTGGGAAATCTAAGCTGCTGCCGGGATGAAGGACCTATAATTAAGAACAGGAAGGCAAGCTGGATGTACAAAAGCAAAGGAGCACAGGTTTCATCTCACGAGTCCCCTTCCTGCTTTGAATGCTCTGCTTCTCAGCAGGTCCGAGTTTTCTCCCTTTCAGCTCCCCATTGCTTTTCTTGCTTCCTTGGCTGGGACATTCAGAGGGCGTCCATGTGAAAGAGGGGGCATGATCATTAAGACAGAGCTCCAAAGAGCACGCAGTTGTGTTTGTACAACACTGCGCATGCTAGAGTTGCAAGGCGAGCAGCGATTTCCTCTGAAAGCAGCCACAGGGCTCTCTGAAAGTCTTTTTTATGGTCTCCATGGTTACCAGCAGATTTTTTTTTTTTTCCTGCCAGAGTGCCAGCAGCTCTGCCTCTTTTCATTGCTCTTGACTACAGCCAGAGGGAGGAAGGAAATCATTTCTTTGGGGTCCTATTCTCTAGTTTCCAGGTGATGCATTCTAACCTGCAGTGGATGTTTCAGGCAGCTTCAGGGACAGGAGAGCAGATGACTGGCTTGGGGACCCTTTTTCCCAGCCATCCCTGGGCTGAGCCCCCTCCAGGACTGTGAGCCCAAGGGGCCAGCAAAACAGAGAAGCTCAAGGAGACAACCCTCCCGCCTTTCCTGGATACATCTAGCTGAGCTCTCTCTGGCCTACCAATCACCTAATGGCAATCATGGGACCCCAGAATATAAAGGGTAGGAGCCTTTTAAGAAATTAATCATTATATAGAATTTATTATAGTATGTAAAGTCCATGTTAAGTGCTTTATATGCTTTGACCCATTTAAAGTTACAACAAATCTGTAAGAAGTAGGGTTGTTATGTTTATTTTACAGATAAGAAAATGTAGGCACTGAGAGTTTTACACCTTGTCCAAGGTCTGGCTGATTGGTGAGGGAGCAGGGCTTCTAATAGAGGCAGTCTGGCTCCAGCCTCCGTGCTCTTATCACTCACCACTCTGCCTGTCTGGGAAAGCTCCTGCTGGGGACCTGTGCCTGCTGTCCTGGCAGCTGGGATGAGGTGAGCCTTATGCTGTGGCCTAGAGATCTGAGAGCAGAGTTTTAGCTGGTGCTAATAGGAAATTGGGCTGGGGGGTCATGGGAGAAATACTCCTGGGTCACCTTAGCACAAAACAGGAGCTCTGAGAAAACAAAACTAAGAGGTCTGCAAGTCCGCTGTTAATTAAGACAGATGTGGGACAAGTATCTTGCAGATGACCTCTGAACCACGGAACGGAACGGGATAGAAGCACAAGGCTGGAAAGCAGACACCTGGTTCCTAGTCCAGGCTGGACAACCAGGGCAACGTGTGATGACCTTGGCAAGTAGTGTAGTGCATCAGGTCATTTGCTCTCATAAAATGAGAGAAAGAGAGAGAGAGAATACTCATGTGTAAATTTGTACCAGCTTTAAAGATCGATGAGTCTCGGTGACCTAGGAGTCAAATGGAGGCAAGCAGTGTAGATTGGCATATGTCACTCAGGGTCGTGACAGGGAAGACATGAAATAGTAAGCGAGATGACCAAGAAGTTTAATGAAAGACTATTTGAAATTAACCGGCAAGAGATGGTGACAGTCTGCCACCCCCACGCCCCTCCAAAAGCAGGAAAATGTTCCTCCCCTAGGCCACAAGAGGTGAGGAAGGAAGCTGTTACTGGAAACCTGCTGAGAGCTGGGCGGTAGTTGTAGTGTAGGAGAGGGGCCACCTGGCAGGAGCCAAGGCCTTTAGTAGAGGAAAAAAATCATTGTCAGAAAGGAGAGTGGCTTCTCTCCTTCCTCCTGCTGGTTCTCCCACTGACCAAACCCAGTGGGAGGTCAGAGGGCAAGGGACCTGGATGATGAATTATTGGAGGTCAGCCTCAGAGTAGGACACTGCAGGGCAGAGACTGGATCTGAGAGACAAACAGAGGACTATCCAGCACAGGGCTCACCCTGTGACCCTTGGAGGCTCACCCAGGATGTGAGAAGAGGTCTTGATCTCCCCACCCCCATTCTCATCTGGTTAGAGCCAACTTCCCCCAATGTGATCACGCTGCTCTAGAGGAGCCCCAGAAGATCCTGTCCGACTACAGCTGATCTCAGTCTGCTCAGGGTTAGCCGAGGATAACCAGATTGGACCACCACTGACCTCTGCTCACTCTCACTCTCCCTCCCCCAGCACTTTGGACCACATGTGCCCGAGAGATTAGACAATGGCCACTAATGAGAGAGAGAGGGGAAAGAGAGAGAGAGAAAGAGAGAGAAAGGAAAGGGAAGGGAAGAGAAGAGTAGAGGGCAGGGTAGGGGAGGAGAGGAGAAAGGAGAGGAGAGAGAGAGAGAGAGAAGGAAAGAAAGAAAGAAGAAAGATAGTCACCCATTACCCTCCCCCCCCATAAAGCAGCTATAAGGGAAAATATAAAAAATAGCATTAACCAAAATACAGTTATTTTTGTAGCATGTTCCCACCTGACGGAGAAATTCTAGAATTCAGAAAGGATAAAGAGATGTGCTGTTCACAGTCATAGACACTGTTCCTTTAAAATCTGTATACTAGGAGTTTTACACCTGTTATGTTATTTAACCCTCACCACCACCGCCGCTGTTATTATCCTTGTTAGAGAAGTGAGGATACAGAAGCTCAGCGAGGTCATGCAGTGGTGAGGCCAGAATTAAATCACAGCAGTATCCTGGCTCCCCCAAAAACAGTGATAAGACTAGATTTAAAACCTAGGCTTCTTGGTTATATTCCCCCCACTGAAGAAGTCCACCCCCATTTAAGTTCTCTTTGTAACACAGTATGATCAATCCCTCTGATTAATATTAAGCAATTTACTACTTAGGACTTTAGATGTCTTCTGAGCTGAGAGACAGTGAAAATCTGATTCAGGAGGAGGCTAAGCCATCTTATTTTTCAAATAACTGTTCCAAAGTAATTGCCAAATGTTTTCATTGTCTGCCCATAGACAATCCTTTATCATCTCGGTGAGTATATTAGTTCGCTGGGGTGACTGTAACAAAATACCACAGGCTGGATGGCTTAAACAGCAGAAATTTATTTTTTCACAGTTCTGAAGGCTGCTGCTGGAAGGCCAACATCAAGGTGCCAGCAGGGTTGGTTTCCTCTGAGACTCTCTCCTTGGCTTGCAGATTGCCATCCTCTTGCTGCCTCTTCACGTGGTCTTTCCACTGTAAGGGTGTGCCTCTGGTGTCACTCTGTGTGTCCTAATCTCCTCTTTTTATGAGAACACCAGTCAAATGGGATTAAGGCCCGCTGTAATCCTTCATTTTAACTTAATTACCTCTTTAAAGGCTCTATCTCCAAATATAGTCACATTCTAAGGCATTGGGGGGTTAGAGCTTCAACATACAGATTTGGGAGGGACACAATTCCTTCTATAACAATGAGTATCCATTGATTTATTCACTCAGCACCTTTCTCAGTGGTTTCCAAATCTGATTGTTTACCAGAATTTTCTGAACAGCTTATTTAAATGGTAGAAGCTATGCTTCTCTCCAGACCTCCTGCATCAGAAACCTTGAATATACAGCCCAGGTAAAAGAAAAATCTCCCCAGGGAATTCTGAGATGGAGCCAGGGTTAAAACTTCTAGGGTTAAGTATTCTAGAAATAACACTTACTGTGTTCTAGGCATGCTTTAAATGCTGTATGCATGTTAACTCATTTAATCCTCACACTGATCTATAAGGTAGGCACTGTTTGTTACCCCCATTTTATAGATGAGGATGCATAGGCACAGGGAAGTGAAGTTACTTGCCTGTGGTCACAGAGCTGGTCAGTGACAGGACTGGGATGTGAACCCAGGTAGTCTGGCTCCAGAGTTTGGGCTCCTAACCACTGTACTCAACTGCTTCTCTCCCACATATGGAGTACTGACCTCAGTCAACCAAGTATTGGGCCCAAGTGGGATAAGAACTTGAACTTGAGAATCATTGGCAGTTGTTTCACACTGTTAACTGCCATTGCATGCTTAGGTATTTGTGCGTTTTAGAAAGAATAAGCGGAAGTTGTAAATGCTGACTGCCTCCAGTACATTTAGAAGGCATGACACGTGTACCTAGTGGTGAAGCAATTTGAAAGCACTCTGTAAGTTTATGGAAAATGAATAAAAAGTAAGCACTGGAGGACTTTGCTTCTTAGAGTGAACGCAAAGGGATACCGTTCTGGTGAGTAATAAGTGTGAGGATTTGCTTCCTCCGTTCTCTTTGGCTGCTCCAGAAGCACTAAGACAGAGAGGAGGTGGGAGAAGAGATAGAAGTCTTCCTCCTACCTGCCTTCTTGTGCCTTCTTACCTATCACACTGGCTTTTTTTCCGTGGATCTTTCCCCCTAGTAAATGCAGAGGGCATATGGTCATTTGGAGGCCTTCAGCAGACTGTATTTCTAATGTCATGTTCGCATTCAGACTCTGCTCTTTTAAGCCACTTCTCCTGTTTTTCTTTACAGGCTCCTAACAGTCCTGCTACAACAGTCAAGCCTCAACGAGATTAATCAGCAGGACAGTGAGGTGAGCCTGCCCTCTCAAGGAACAGTTGGCATTGTGCATGTTAGGGTGGGAATAAGGGCCTTTCTGAACCACAGTGCTTCCTCTCTTAAAGGTGCAAGGAGGGGGTGGAGCAGTTCTGTGTTCCTACCCTGAGAGGGAAGCCTGTGTCTCCGCTATTAATTCAGGAAGAAATTCATCCCTCTGTGGGTGTGGGTAGCTTTTAATAGGGAAGGATTTATTGCATTAAGTATTTAAGCATTTATCATACCACTGAAATTTTATAATTTCCCTTTGGACATTGAGAAATAAATATTGCTCTTTCCTGTCTTCTCAAGTACCAGAAACTTCGATGGCTGCCGACGCTCTCTCTTTGAGTGAAAGATGACAGATAGATGATAATTCTAGGCTCCCTGCTCCAGAAGCCACATTGTTATTATTTTTTTAATTTATTTTTGCTGTGTTGGGTCTTAGTTTCTGTGCAAGGGCTTTCTCTAGTTGTGGCAAGTGGGGGCCACTCTTCATCGCCATGTGCGGGCCTCTCACTATCACGGCCTCTCTTGTTGCGGAGCACAGGCTCCAGACGCGCAGGCTCAGTAGTTGTGGCTCACGGGCCCAGTTGCTCCGCGGCATGTGGGATCCTCCCAGACCAGGGCTTGAACCTGTGTCCCCTGCATTAGCAGGCAGATTCTCAACCACTGTGCCACCAGGGAAGCCCAGAAGCCACATTATTAATGCCAATGATCACAACTGCTGTTTGCTTTACGTTGCAAGGCAATCCTGTACAAGGCTTCCAACAAGACAGCACAGCACTCCCGACTAAGTTCCTGAGGGAGGGTGGGTCAGACCAGGCAGAGCTGCCCCAAAGCAGTTGAGGGTCTTTTATCTACTTAACTCTTCTAAAAACCAGGTCTGATTTTTATTAGCCAGCCTGATGTCTTTAATAGTTTCTTAAAACTGATTTAAATACCCGATTTTTCAAGGAATTTTTTTTTAAAGTAAGCTTGGTTTGACTGCACTAAGAATGTCTGATAACTTGAAGAAAGTCTGATAGCACTGAAAGTGCACATGCCTCAAGATGCCAAGTAACGCTGTTTTCAAGACGATCTGGCCATAGGCAACAGGATGGGAGGAAGCCCTCTAACAGGGGCGGGCCCCCTACCCCATATTTCTCCTGGGCTGGGCTCCCCATCTTTCTTGAGCCTTCTGAACAAAGGCCTCCTTCCAACGGGCTTGGCAGTAATGACCACACCAAAAAGCCCCTACATCACAGCCTGGGTCTGAGGTTGGACACCTCCCTGACTCAGTGGGGACATGCTGCTTTCACCCACCCATGTCTTCAGTGGTTTAAAGCAAAACCTCAGATGAGAGAATATTGCACTGTTTTAAACTTCTGCTTTAAAAACGAGAACCAGAGATGAGCAAGTATGCTCTGATCACTCTGCCCATGGTGTGAAATCAGGGAACTTGGGGGCTTGCAGTTTATGTCAGCTGATCAAGAACTTCTAGATTTTGGGCAACTTGCCAACCACTTCTTCCACCTCCAACTCCTACCTTCACTCCCTCCACTAACTGGGACTTATTAGAAAGGGGGCAAATTCAGTCATTCACACCCTAAAGCTAAATTCCTCTTACAGACATCCAACTCTGTCCCCTCCTCAGTGGAGCTGAACATCCCCTAGCAAAGTGACAGTTCCCTATTTTTTCCCACCCTGGGAGGCCCTTGGCTGGTGGAGACAATGAATGTAGACAAAAATCTTTCTAATGGTGGTAATTGTAACACTTCTCAGATAATATGTGGTAAATATTGGAAAAGTCTCTAGTTCCTTCTCATGCAAAGCAACCTCTCAGAGAACATTCCTCCTGCTCTTACACCAGCATTCTGACCTGTTGGCATTTTTGAGCAGGAGCTTCAAAAAGGACACTTCCCCCTAATGTCGCAGCTTCCTCTTCGCACCATGTCACAGCATGTTTGAAATCCATCTGAAGCCAACTACTGAGTCTTCCCTGTGTGTTTCATTAACATATATATTGCTGGTGTGAGTCAATCCACATAAATTTGCAAGGGCTAATTTGCTCTTTGCCATTGGACAAAGGACAGTTCTGAAATGGAAAGAACACGGCCCAGGCTTTGTCATTTGTTACCTTGGAGGAGTTCCTGCATTTGGCTTCTCGGTGTTCTGAATAAGCAGTTGCTTACTGAACCCCGCCCCTCCCACAATCCCTTTTCCAGTGACTTCCAAGCACAATGTAGTCTCCATCATATATGAGGGGGTAACAGTTAACAGTTAACAGTTAACACTCTACATCTGCTAAATAACAGGAAGCAAAAAACAGCAAAGGCAAAAGGAATCAGGGAAAAGGTAAGCTATTGCTGGCAGAACATTATGGTTTCCTAACGACAAGAGGAAAGAGCAAGACACAACCCCTATATAGTGTGAATAAAATTATTTTCCAATAACTGAAGGACTCCCAAGCTTATCACAATAATGGTTAAAGGTTAAATGATCAATTAATAGAAATCTAACTTCATTAAGAGACATATTAGATTGTTAACTGAAACTAAAGAATGGAGAGAGGGAGAGAGGAAGGAAAAAATCTGTTTCTGAAGCCGTCCTCTAACTGCTTACATAAAAAAACCATATCTGCCACTTTATATCAGAGAGATGAATCTCTCTCTAGAGGCTGTCCTGATCTGAGCTCAGTGACTTAAAACATTTCTTGTGTTGTTAGTTTTTACTTGTATAAGCAATACATGAACACATTTGCTTCTTTAAAAATTTAAATATTACAAGTAATACTAGAAGTCCATGATTACTTCCACCCCACCACCTTAGCCCCCAATTGCTATTTGATGTGTCTCTTTCCCAGTCTTTTGTCTTTTTACACTATGTGTGTATATATATATAGACACATAGGCACTATGGAGTATAACATGAAAGATATCTCATGTTATATGTTGTTCTGCAACTTGGATTTTCACTCCAGAGTATGTCTTAGAGTGTCTTGGATATGTTGATGCATATAAATCGGGCTCGTTCCTTTTAATGGCTTCATGATTCACACTATGAAAATACATCCTTATATTTTCTGTTCCCATATGAATATTTAGGTTGTCTCCAATTTCTCACTGTCACAAACACTACTCTGAAGGGTGTTTCTATAAGCCTCCTTGAGTATTTTATATGAGCATTTCTCTAGAAGAAAAATTGTTGGGCAGTAGAGAGTGTACATGTGTGGGTGTGGGAGGGGTTCTATTTTTTTTAATTGAAATATAGTTGATTAACCATATTGTGTTAGTTTCGGGTATATAGCATAGTGATTCAGTACTTTTGCAGATTATATTCCATTATAGGTTACTACAAGAGTATGATCCCCTACACTATGTAGTATATCCTTGTTGTGTATCTATTTTTTTTTTACATCTTTATTGGAGTATAATTGCTTTACAATGGTGTGTTAGTTTCTGCTTTATAACAAAGTGAATCACTTATACATATACATATGTTCCCATATCTCTTCCCTCTTGCATCTCCCTCCCTCCCACCCTGCCTATCCCACCCATATAGGTGGTCACAAAGCACCGAGCTGATCTCCCTGTGATATGCGGCTGCTTCCCACTAGCTATCTTACATTTGGTAGTGTATATATGTACATGCCACTCTCTTACTTTGTCACAGCTTACCCTTCCCCCTCCCCATATCCTCAAGTCCATTCACTAGTAGGTCTGTGTCTTTATTCCCATCTTACCCCTAGGTTCTTCATGACATCTTTTTTCCCTTAGATTCCATATATATGTGTTAGCATACGGTATTTGTCTTTCTCTTTCTGACTTACTTCACTCTGTATGACAGACTCTAGGTCCATCCACCTCACTACAAATAACTCAATTTCGTTTCTTTTTATGGCTGAGTAATATTCCATTGTATAAATGTGCCACATCTTTATTCATTCATCCGATGATGGACACTTAGGTTGTTTCCATCTCCTGGCTATTGTAAATAGAGCTGAAATGAACATTTTGGTACATGACTCTTTTTGAATTATGGTTTTCTCAGGGTATATGCCCAGTAGTGGGATTGCTAGGTCATATGGTAGCTCTATTTGTATTTCTTTAAGGAACCTCCATACTGTTCTCCATAGTGCCTGTACCAATTCACATTCCCACCAGCAGTGCAAGAGTGTTCCCTTTTCTCCACACCCTCTCCAGCATTTATTGTTTCTAGACTTTTTGATGATGGCCATTCTGACCGGTGTGAGATGATATCTCATTGTAGTTTTGATTTGCATTTCTCTAATGATTAATGATGTTGAGCATTCTTACACGTGTTTGTTGGCAATCTGTATATCTTCTTTGGAAAAATGTCTATTTAGGTCTTCTGCCCACTTTTGGATTGGGTTGTTTGTTTTTTTGATATTGAGCTGCATGAGCTGCTTGTAAATTTAGGAGATTAATCCTTTATCAGTTGCTTCATTTACAAATATTTTCTCCCATTCTGAGGGTTGTCTTTTGGTCTTCTTTATGGTTTCCTTTGCTGTGCAAAAGCTTTGAAGTTTCATTAGGTCCCATTTGTTTATTTTGTTTTTATTTCCATTTCTCTAGGAGGTGGGTCAAAAAGGATCTTGCTGTGATTTATGTCTATGTCTTCCTCTAAGAGTTTGATAGTTTCTGGCCTTACATTTAGGTCTTTAATCCATTTTGAGCTTATTTTTGTGCATGGTGTTAGGGAGTGTTCAAATCTCATACTTCTACATGTACCTGTCCAGTTTTCCCAGCACTACTTATTGAAGAGGCTGTCCTTTCTCCACTGTACATTCCTACCACCTTTATCAAAGATAAGGTGACCATATGTGCATGGGTTTATCTCTGGACTTTCTATCCTGTTACATTGATCTACATTTCTGTTTTTGTGCCAGTACCATACTGTCTTGATTACTGTAGCTTTGTAGTATAGTCTGAAGTCAGGGAGCCTGAATCCTCCAGCTCCATTTTTCATTCTCAAGATTGCTTTGGCTATTCGGGGTCTTTTGTGTTTCCATACAAATTGTGAAATTTTTTGTTCTAGTTCTGTGAAAAATGCCAGTGGTAGTTTGATAGGAATCACATTGAATCTGTAGATTGCTTTGCATAGTATAGTCATTTTCACAATGTTGATTCTTCCAATCCAAGAACGTGGTATATCTCTCCATCTGTTTGTATCATCTTTAATTTCTTTCATCAGTGTCTTATAATTTTCTGCATACAGATCTTTTGTCTCCTTAGGTAGGTTTATTCCTAGGTATTTTATTCTTTTTGTTGCAATGGTAAATGGAAGTGTTTTCTTGATTTCACTTTCAGATTTTTCATCATTAGTGTATAGGAATGCCACAGACTTCTGTGCATTAATTTTGTATCCTGCTACTTTACCAAATTCATTGATTAGCTCTAGTAGTTTTCTGGTAGCATCTTTAGGATTCTCTATGTATAGTATCATGTCATCTGCAAACAGTGACAGCTTTACTTCTTTTCCGATTTGGATTCCTTTTATTTCCTTTTCTTCTCTGATTGCTCTGGCTAAAACTTCCAAAACTGTGTTGAATAATAGTGGTGAGAGTGGGCAACCTTGTCTTGTTCCTGATCTTAGTGGAAATGCTTTCAGTTTTTAACCATTGGGGACGATGTGGGCTGTGGGCTTGTCATATATGGCCTTTATTATGTTGAGGAAAGTTCCCTCTATGCCTACTTTCTGCAGGCTTTTTATCATAAACGGGTGTTGAATTTTGTCGAAAGCTTTCTCTGCATCTATTGAGATGATCCTATGGTTTTCCTCCTTCAGTTTGTTAATATGGTGTATCACGTTGATTGATTTGCGTATATTGAAGAATCCTTGCATTCCTGGAATAAACCCCACTTGATCATGGTGTGTGATCCTTTAAATGTGCTGCTGGATTCTGTTTGCTAGTATTTTGTTGAGGATTTTTGCATCTATGTTCATCAGTGATATGGGCCTGTAGTTTTCTTTCTTTGTGACATCCTTGTCTGGTTTTGGTTTAAGGGTGGCCTCGTAGAATGAGTTTGGGAATGTTCCTCCCTCTGCTATATTTTGGAAGAGTTTGAGAAGGATAGGTGTTAGCTCTTCTCTAGATGTTTGATAGAATTCGCCTGTGAAGCCATCTGGTCCTGGGCTTTTGTTTGTTGGAAGATTTTTCATCACAGTTTCAATTTCAGTGCTTGTGATTGGTTTGTTCATATTTTCTATTTCTTCCTGATTCAATCATGGCAGGTTGTGCATTTCTAAGAATTTGTCCATTTCTTCCAGTTTGCCCATTTTATTGGCATAGAATTGCTTGTAGTGATCTCTCGTGATCTTTTGTATTTCTGCAGTGTCAATTGTTACTTCTCCTTTTTCATTTCTAATTCTATTGATTTGAGTCTTCTCCCTTTCTTTCTTGATGAGTATGGCTAATAGTTTATCAATTTTGTTTATCTTCTCAAAGAACCAGCTTTTTGTTTTATTGATCTTTGCTATCATTTCCTTCATTTATTTCTGATCTGATCTTTATGATTTCTTTCCTTCTGCTAACTTTGAGGTTTTTTTTGTTCTTCTTTCTCCAATTGCTTTAGGTGCAAGGCTACGTTGTTTATTCGAGATGTTTCCTGTTTCTTAAGGTAGGATTGTATTGCTATAAAATTCCCTCTTAGAACTGCTTTTGCTGCATCCCATAGGTTTTGGGTCGTCATGTCTCCATTGTCATTTGTTTCTAGGTATTTTTTGATTTCCTCTTTGATTTCTTCAGTGATCACTTCGTTATTAAGTAGTGTATTGTTTAGCCTTCATGTGTTTGTATTTTTTACAGATCTTTTCCTGTAATTGATATCTAGTCTCATAGCGTTGTGGTTGGAAAAGATAGTTGATACAATTTCAATTTTCTTAAATTTACCAAGGCTTGATTTGTGACCCAAGATATGATCTATCCTGGAGAATGTTCCATGAGCACTTGAGAAAAATGTGTATTCTGTTGTTTTTGGATGGAGTGTCCTATAAATATCAATTAAGTCCATCTTGTTTAATGTATCATTTAAAGCTTGTGTTTCCTTATTTATTTTCATTTTGGATGATCTGTCCATTGGTGAAAGTGGGGTGTTAAAGTCCCCTACTATGAATGTGGTACTGTTGATTTCCCCTTTTATGGCTGTTAGTATTTGCCTTATGTATTGAGGTGCTCCTATGTTGGGTGCATAAATATTTACAATTGTTATATCTTCTTCTTGGATCAATCCCTTGATCATTATGTAGTGTCCTTCTTTGTCTCTTCTAATAGTCTTTATTTTAACGTCTCTTTTGTCTGATATGAGAATTGCTACTCCAGCTTTCTTTTGGTTTCCATTTGCATGGAATATCTTTTTCCATCCCCTTACTTTCAGTCTGTATGTGTCTCTAGGTCTGAAGTGGGTCTCTTGTAGACAGCATATATATGGATCTTGTTTTTGCATCCATTCAGCCAGTCTGTGTCTTTTGGTGGGAGCATTTAATCCATTTACATTTAAGGTAATTATCGATATGTATGTTCCTATTCCCATTTTCTTAATTGTTTTGGGTTTGTTATTGTAGGTCTTTTCCTTCTCTTGTGTTTCTTGCCTAGAGAAGTTCCTTTAGCATTTGTTGTAAAGCTGGTTTGGTGGTGCTGAACTCTCTCAGCTTTTGCTTGTCTGTAAAGGTTTTAATTTCTCCCTCAAATCTGAATGAGATCCTTGCTGGGTAGAGTAATCTTGGCTGTAGGTTTTTCTCCTTCATCACTTTAAATATGTCCTGCCACTCCCTTCTGGCTTGCAGAGTTTCTGCTGAAATATCAGCTGTTAACCTTATGGGGATTCCCTTGTGTGTTATTTGTTGTTTTTCCCTTGCTGCTTTTAATATGTTTTCTTTGTATTTAATTTTTGACAGTTTGATTAATATGTGTCTTGGCGTGTTTCTTCGTGAATTTACCCTGTATGGGACTCTCTGTGCTTCCTGGACCTGATTAACTATTTCCTTTCCCATATTAGGGAAGTTTTCAACTATAATCTCTTGAAATATTTCTCAGTCCATTTCTTTTTCTTTTCTTCTTCTGGAACCCCTATAATTTGAATGTTGGTGTGTTTAATGTTGTCCCAGAGGTCTCTGAGACTGTCCTCAATTCTTTTCATTCTTTTTTCTTTATTCTGCTCTGCAGTAGTTATTTCCACTATTTTATCTTCCAGGTCACTTATCCGTTCTTCTGCCTCAGTTATTCTGCTATTGATCCCATCTAGAGTATTTTTCATTTCATTTATTGTGTTGTTCATCGTTGCTTGTTTCATCTTTAGTTCTTCTAGGTCCTTGTTAAATGTTTCTTGCATTTTGTCTATTCTATTTCCAAGATTTTGGATCATCTTTACTATCATTATTCTGAATTCTTTTTCAGGTAGACTGCCTATTTCCTCTTCATTTGTTAGGTCTGGTGGGTTTTTATCCTGCTCCTTCATCTGCTGTGTGTTTTTCTGTCTTCTCATTTTGCTTATCTTACTGTGTTTGGGGTCTCCTTTTTGCAGGCTGCAGGTTTGTAGTTCCCGTTGTTTTTGATGTCTGTCTCAGTGGCTAAGGTTGGTTCAGTGGGTTGTGTAGGCTTCCTGGTGGAGGGGACTAGTGCCTGTGTTCTGGTGGATGAGGCTGGATCTTGTCTCTCTGATGGGCAGGTTCACGTCTGGTGGTGTGTTTTGGGGTGTCTGTGGACTTATTATGATTTTAGGCAGCTTCTCTGCTAATGGGTGGTGTTGTGTTCCTGTCTTGCTAGTTGTTTGGCATAGGGTGTCCAGCACTGTAGCTTGCTGGTCGTTGAGTGAAGCTGGGTGCTGGTGTTGAGATGGAGATCTCTGGGAGATTTTCACCGTTTGATATTACGTGGAGCTGGGAGGTCTCTTGTGGACCAGTGTCCTGAAGTTGGCTCTCCCACCTCAGAGGCACAGCACTGACTCCTGGCTGCAGCACCAAGAGCCTTTCATCCACACGGCTCAGAATAAAAGGGAGAAAAAGTAGAAAGAAAGAAAGAAAGAGGATAAAATAAAATAAAATAGAGTAAGATAAAATAAACAGTTATTAAAATAAAAAATAATTATTACGAAACAAAAATTTTTAAGTAAAAAAAAAAAAAAACAAAAAACGGACGGATAGAACCCTAGGACAAATGGTGAAAGCAAAGCTATACAGACAAAATCTCATACAGAAGCATACACATACACAGTCACAAAAAGAGAAAAAGGGGAAAAAATAATATATATTTGCTCCCAAAGTCCACCTCCTCAATTTGGGATGATTCATTGCCTATTCAGTTATTCCACAGATGCAGGGTACATCAAGTTGATTGTGGAGATTTAATTCGCTGCTCCTGAGGCTGCTGGGAGAGATTTCCCTTTCTCTTCTTTGTTCGCACAGCTCCCGGGGCTCAGCTTTGGATTTGGCCCTGCCTCTGCGTGTAGGTCACCGGAGGGCGTCTGTTCTCCGCTCAGACAGGACGGGGTTAAAGGAGCAGCTGACTCGGGGGCTCTGGCTCACTCAGGCCGGGGGAGGGAGGGGTGCAGATGCGAGGCGAGCCTGAGGCGGCAGAGGCTGGTATGATGTTGCACCAGCCTGAGGGGCGCCGTGCGTTCTCCCGGGGAAGTTGTTCTTGCATCCTGGGACCCTGGCAGTGGTGGGCTGCACAGGCTCCCCAGAAGGGAGGTGTGGATAGTGACTTGTGCTCGCACACAGGCTTCTTGGTGGCGGCAGCAGCAGCCTTAGCGTCTCATGCCCGTCTCTGGGCTCCGCGCTGGTAGCCGCGGCTCGCGCCCGTCTCTGGAGCTCCTTTAAGCAGCGCTCTTAATCCCCTCTCCTCGCGCACCAGGAAACAAAGAGGGAAGAAAAAGTCTTTTGCCAGTTTGGCAGGTCCAGACTTTTCCCCGGACTCCCTCCCAGCTAGCCGTGGTGCACTAAACCCTGCAGGCTGTGTTCACGCCGCCAACCCCAGTCCTCTCCCTGTGCTCCAACCGAAGCCTGAGCCTCAGCTCCCAGCCCTCGCCTGCCCCGGCGGGTGAGCAGACAAGCCTCTCGGCTGTTGAGTGCCGGTCGGCACCGATCCTCTGTGCGGGAATCTCCCTGCTTTGCCCTCCGCACCCCTATTGCTGTGCTCTCTTCTGCGGCTCCGAAGCTTCCCCCCTCCGCCACCCGCATCCTCCGCCCGCGAAGGGGCTTCCTAGTGTGTGGAAACCTTTCCTCCTTCACAGCTCCCTCCCTCTGGTGCAGGTCCCATCCCTATTCTTTTGTCTCTGTTTATTCTTTTTTCTTTTGCCCTACCCAGGTACGTGGAGAGTTTCTTGCCTTTTGGGAGGTCTGAGGTCTTCTGCCAGCGTTCAGTAGGTGTTCTGTAGGAGTTGTTCCACGTGTAGATGTATTTCTGGTGTATCTGTGGGAAGGAAGGTGATTTCCGCATCTTACTCTTCCGCCATCTTCCCCCTCTCTCCCACGTATCTATTTTATATATAGTAGTTTGTATCTGTTAATCCTGTACCCCTGATTTGTCCCTCTCCCCCCACCCACTGGTAACCAAAAATTTGTTTTCTATATCTGTGAATCTGTTTCTGTTTTGTATATACATTCTTTTCCATTATTTTTTAGATTCCACATATAAGTGATATCACATAGTATTTGTCTTTCTTTGTCTGACTTATTTCACTAAGTATAATATTCTGTAGGTTCATCCACATTGGTGCAAATGGCAATATTTCATTCTTTTTATGGCTGAGTAATATTCCATTGTGTGTGTATATATATATATATATATATATATATATATATATATATACACACACACACACACACACACACCACATCATCTTAATCCCATCATCTATTGATGGGAATTTGGGTAGCTTCCATGTCTTGGCCGTTGTAAATAGTGCTGCTATGAACATTGGGGTGCATGTGTCATTTCAAATAAGTGTTTTCATTTTTTATGCATATATACCCAGGAATGGAACTGCTGGATCATATGGTAGTTGTATTTTTAGTTTTTTAAGGGACCTCCGTACTGTTTTCCACAGTAGCTGCACCAGTTTACATTCCCACCAACATTGCATGATGGGTCCCTATTTTTATTTTTAATATGCATGCCTGGTTGTTCTTCAAAACGACTGCATCAATTTATAGCTCCACCCATAGTGTAAAAAGGTGTTTATCACTGTTTTCCTATTGTTGTATTTTCTTGTTATTGTTTTAATTTGCATTTCCCTTATAGCCAGTGAGATCGAGCATAATTTCATAGGTGCAATGGTCATTTTTAGATCTCCTGTGACTTGCCTGTTTAGGTCCTTTGTCCATTCATCTGTTGTGTTACTTGTAATTTTCTTACAGATTCATAGGAGTTTATTTTATATTCTGAGCATTAATCCTTTGCTGTTGGATTGCAAATAGTTTTTCATAGTCTGTTCCTTATTTTAGAACTGTTTATGATGTCTTTTCACGTACAGAGAATTTAAAATATGATAGAATCAAAATGATCATTCTTGTCCATTGTTGCTTTTGCATTTGGTATCTTTTTAAAGAAGGCCTTCCCTACCCCTAGGGACATAACTACACTATGCTAAGTTTTCTTTTACTTTGTTACAAGATTTTTTTTTAATATATGGTTCCATTTCTGAACTCTTTGTTCTCATTCCAGTGATGTTTGTTTTTCCTGTTTCATTAACCACACTGCTTAGTTATAAAGTGACTTATTTAGAAGCTATTCACACTGTAAAGTTTAACACTGTGGGAAAGGCAAGATGGGTCAGATGGGTCAGATTGTCCTTTGTGCCTTTGTTCTTCTGGTCCTCAGGGGAATCGCTGACAGAGAGGCTTGTCTGTTGCAGCTACAGAGCGTTAAGTTGCTAAATTCCTCAACCTAACCTCTCCTGCTTTCATTTTAGCTTTGACAGGAAGAGCACCCCATCAAGAGTGGCTATGAAATGTTGGCATCTGGGTTAGAACTTTGAATGCATTTATCCAGAAAAGCCCTGTTATGCATGGTATTTAGGATAGATTGTTGATCCTATATTAAATGTGCATTCTGATATAAGTAGATTTTTGTGAGTGGCTTGACAATCCAAACTTCCATTACAACAGCACTCTCAGAAAATAAATCCAAGTTGCAAAAACAGATGTGAATCTTTGGATATAGTTCTTAGCACTAAAATCCACTTACAACATTCCTAAGATACAAGCATAAGCAGAGACTGTGCACTATAAAGGCAAAATCAGTAGAAATAGTCCCGGACCCTAGAAATCTTTTTATTTTACAGTTGGCAAAAGGTAAAATAATAAAGCAAAAAAATTTTAATGAACCAGAATTTTTATCCTAAAAATGAACACCTTAACAAATGGAGTAGAGTCACTACTACTTAGGAGCCCTCACTTTCCTCTCTCCCCCAACCCTCCTTTCCCCATAATTTTCTAGGGGCAGTATTTTTTATCTTTGTGTCCCTAGAATCTAGTTCAGTAACTTGCACATAGTAGAGTTCCCCCAAAAATACATGTTTAGATAAATAATTACATTATTAAATTCAAGAAAAAGTCATATAATTTTATTTTGTTGGCCTTTTCTCTCTTTGTTTTGTTGACCCAACTCAGTGACCCATTTTATTAACCAGGCTTGACTCCAGGTGACTTTTAATTATTTCCAAAATCTCCTCTCAAAAAATTAAGATTTTATATTTTTCTAGATCTTCAAAAATGTACTGTAGATTCTAGGGCAGGGGTCCTTGTCCATTTTCATGACATGGACACATCTGGTATGTTGGGGAAGCCTATGGATCCCTTCTCGGAAAAATGTTTGAAATTACATAAAATAAAATATATAGAATTTAAAAAAATTATACTGAATAACAGATATCAAACTATTTTAAAGAACAAATTTGCAATATTAATATGCAAGGCTTTTTTGCTAATGCACTACTAATCTTTGTGATCTGTAATTGTAAGTTTTTTCCCAAATAAATTTGAAGAAAATGGCTTTCATTACAGCACTGCTAACCATCTAGGTTTTTTTAGAATCTTTTAAAGTACATCATTTATTCCAATCTTTTGTACACAGAAGACCCTCTATAACTTTTGTGAGAGGTAATCACAACATTAATAATGTGTGGATATTAAAATGTCAAACAGAGCCAAACTGGACTTCTGTGAAATTCTAGATCTTTCAGATGATCTAGAATTGTTTTGCTGATCTTTCAAACACCTGCTAAAATTCTGCCCCCAGTGCACCAAGGCGAGGGGTGAACCAAGCACCCAGCCACATCACATATTCTCTCTCTGTGTCTTTTGGCGTCTGCAAGAGCTGGTCTAAAAGTGCAGTTCTGAAACATGAAAACTGCTAAGCACTTCATCAGATTTCTGCTTCATAAAACATAAAAGTTACAGTGGTTTTGGAAAAAAAGAAAAAAGGTCTGAGAAGCTAATAGGACTTGAAAGCCCTTAACTGAAATGTTGGTAGCACAGGCTCAAGGCACAGAATTACTCATCTGTACAAGAGTGTGTTCCAAAACAGCCCCGCTATGCACCCAGCAGTCACCACACACAGTCCTGTCAGCTATCTCGAGGTGGAGCCTAAGTCAACCAAAACTTAACATTTCCCTCCAGAACATTCTAGAGAGCTGTGTTCTTAAATGAATGTAAGTTACTCTTCACTGTTTGAGCCAATACTCCTTCTTTTTCAAGAAAGTGGAATTCTACTATTACAAGAGTCATCTGGGTGTTTGTTGTAATATATCTTCAGGTAGCTCCTAGATTTTCAGCCCTTAGATTCTTTGAAGGCCCAGTTGAGTCCTCAGTGACTCAATGAGGAGCCTCACAGTTTGGACGCAGGTGGCTGGCTTGCGTTCGACAGACTCTAGTATCTTACACTCCCCGTTAATTCAAGGAATCCTGGATAACCTGCAATTCACTAATTAATTCTTCCTATGAACACTTCTTGAACGCCTAATGTGTACTTGGGCATATCACAGTGAATGAGCCACAGCCTCTGCCTTTAAGTGCATCACAGCTAATCTTAGTCCCTATCACAGCTCAGTGCAAATGCCAATTGCCAAGCCTGAAGTCTGACCCTTAAATGGCCACCAGAGTCCTAACATAACACAACTAAGATGTGTTAGCTGTGTTAATAGAAGCTGAAGGAAGGAGGAGGCAGTTGTAGGAAAAAGTTCCTAAACAAAGTGTGTTGTGCAATACAAAGGGCTGTACTTGAGCTGATTCTAAAAGTTTTGGTTTTCATATTACTAAGAGGATGTATTTGTGTTTCTCATTAGCCCAATTGAAAAAAATAGCAACAGGAAGTTTCCCTTGACTTGAGTGAATGTTTGAAACCTGTTTATATTGTAATATAAATATACAAATTTATATTATATAACATTATTATTTAGAGAAGTAATGGAGTGTTTCACGTCTTGATTTGGGGCCACTCAGAGGATCAACAGTTATTATAACACTGATCCCAAATTCTAGGGTAGGGGAGGAGTGGGGGGAGAATATGTATATTTCAATACCTTACAAAAATAAATATTTGCCAGCTGCACTTTTAGAAGAAAACTAGAGGTGATGCCAAACGAAACAAATAATAGTAAAGGGTGGCAACCCTTATGCTACTGAGAATCACCATTCTAGACAGTGAGAAGACCCTGAATCTAGCTAAAATCACAAAGAAAAAAATTGTCCAGCAGCTGAGCTCATTTCCAAAATTGAAAGTCTACTAGCTTGATGTGTGGAACGAGCATTTTCCTCCAGAGTTGGAGAGACCTGGATTTGAATCCCACCTTTTGCCTTGTACCCAGTCAGTGGCCTTAGGGAAATTATTGGGCTGGCCAAAAAGTTCATTTGGGTTTGTCCATAGCCCAAACGAACTTTTTGGCCAACCCACTATTTAACCTGTGTTTCAGTTTCCTCACCTGTAAAATGGGTCTAAAAATACCTATCTCTTAGGATTGTTGTAAAGATTCAGTGAAGTGAATAAAGTTCTTGGCACCAAGTAGGTATATGAAAAATGGTAGTGCCCCTCCCCACCATTTACCATAGCATGCAGGAGGTGGGGAGGGTTGTTTTGTTTTGTTTGTTTTGTTTTTTCTAGCAGTGGGTTGGGGAGGGGTGGTTGTTGTTTTAAGAGAATAACTCTTAAAGCCTAGAAGCTATATTTAGGAGACAAGGATTAACAGTGCATAATGACAGTTTAATTCACAATTTCACACTGAATTCTCATATTGCTAAATCTATATCTCTGCATTTAGTGATTGCCATCTACCTCATTTGGAGCGCTCATCAAGAATTCTAACAGGTTTCAATTGAACAGTTGGTAACAATGATCGTATCAGACAAGTTCATTTTCTATAAAGAAGTCATGTTCTGTCTTTCTTCTGTGAATGATTTTAGAAAGCAAAGCCAAATTTTACAAAAGCAAAAAATTCAATCAAGAACAGTAAGAAGTCACTCAGTCATTTAATAAGCCTTTGCTTAGCATCCACAATGTGCCTGGCACTGTTCAAGGCTCTAGGGATTCAGACAGGCAGACAAGGGCCCTGCCTTCTTGGAGCTTAACACCCCAGTGACTTCAAAATTGTCTCCAATGTCTTTAACCCTGGATACAGGTGGCACTTCATAAGGAAGCCAATGATTCTGAAGCACATGGGACTCAGCACTGGGAATAATCCTTGCACAGTAAAAAGAATCTGATTCCTTGGAGTCCAGATATCTAATTCCAGTGGGTCAAATTAAAAAATGAAGAGGACCCATTGAAATGCTTTGAGCTATTCTGAACCCAAAGTAACATTCAACTGTTGGAATAAGAACAAGACATTCCACTGTTTTTAGACCAGCATTCTTTTCCATATGAAACCAATTTCTTGAAATATCCTTAAGAGTATCTGGAGGCTCAGTGTTATGTGACACTTGAAACTTGAAAGCAGACCATAATGTAATGGTTTAGAATATGGAACTGGTCAAGGGGGGTTAACATTCTAATCTCACAGCCCCACAAACATCACACCCTAGATTCAGCTCGATCATAGACTTGTAAACTTCCCTAGGGCTTAGCTTCCTCTTCCACAAAATGGGAAGGACAGTGGCACCTGTCAGAGTTGGCCAACTGCTATAGCAAACAATTCAAAATCTCAGTGGCCTGACATAATAAAAGCTTAATATTCCTGCTTGCTTCATAGCCCAGTGCTGGTTGATGAGGTGACCCTGTCCTACCTCATCAGTCAGGGTCCTGAGTTGATTAATCACATGATTCCAGCACATTCTTGAGCCTTGTCCTCCTCCACATTCCGTTGTCAGGTGAGGAGAAGAAAATATGTCAAAGACAACATAGGTTTTGTTTTCTAGACAGACCTTGGAGGGGTAGGGGCTTCCATCCTTCCATCCTTTCTGTCCACACTGCAATGTTCAGGACTCAGTCTCGTGGCTACATGTATCTGCTGGGAGGCTGGGGAGTGTAGACTGACTATGCGCCCTGGAGGGAGAGGAAGTAGAGTTTGGTGAGCACATAGTGGACTTCACCACAATGCTAAATCCAAAAAGCTGTTTGGAGGATTAAGTGAGATGATATACATAAGAACTCATAAAGATCTCTAGATCAATACATATTAATTCTGGAATAATATTAGTTCTGCACTCCTAGCTAGGCTGAGGCCCATCTTCTCCACTCAGCTCATCTTGGATGAGCAGAGGAGGGCAAGGCGGTGACATTATCTTTATGTTACCTGCAGAGACAGCTCCAAAAAGAGAAAGCTACCTACGTCCTCTGCTCCCTTTACCAGGCATCTTAATCTAGAACCATTTTAGATACATTTCATATTATTGAGAGCCATCGTCAAGGAGAAGAGGCCATCTTTTCATAGTACACTCCCAAATAATACTGGTTCTTTTTGGCAAATGTTTCCCAGAAAAGCTTATCTTATTATTAAATGATGCCTATAGTGTGTGACCTTAAGCTCTGAAAGAAGGTGGGATTCACCAGATTGACTCATCCAGATCTGTTCTCCAAGCTGCCACAGAGTGATTTCTTCTAAACAATGTAAATCAGATCATGTCAACATCTACTTAAAATCCCCCACTGTCTTTCTATTGAGTTTAGAATAAAATCCAAAGGCCTTATGCAGGGTATTCCCCATCCCACGCTCCCAGGATCAGCCCTGCCTCTCTCTAACCTCATCACATCTTTCTACTCCTCTCCCTATTCATTCATTCTTTCATTCATTCATTCAACAGCTGTTTATTTAGCCTTGGTTCAGTCCCTGGGGATACCGTAGTAAAATAGACAGGCTCACGGGCCCAGCCACTCCGCGGCATGTGGGATCTTCCCGGACTGGGGCACGAACTCTCAACCACTTTATAGCATTCAACAATCTGGAAAATCCTTTTGATTGTTTGCATGCATTTATTTATTATCTATCTTCCTCTACCACAGTGTAATTCCCATGAGGACAGGATCTTATTTCTCTTATTCACTGTAGTGTCCTTAACATCCGTTTGCCTGGCACCAAGTAGAAGCCAAATAAGTATCTGTTGAATGAATGGCTCAAGGAACGAATGAACTGACAGGTGGCAACCAGCACATCTGGTGACGCCCTCAGGCCTGAGGAGAAAGTGTGCTCCGTTTTCCTTCGTGATATCCTGTGCTCATCTGTGACCCTCTGATTGTGGTTTTGTAGGGGATGACACCACTCCACTGGGCAACTTTCCACAACCGGCCTCAACACACCCAAATGCTGCTGAAGAAGGGGGCAGACCCCACCCTTGTGGATAAAGACTTTAAAACAGCTCTCCACTGGGCTGTGCAGGTGAGGAGTTAGCCAGTGGGCTTGTCTCAAGTATAAATGGTGTAAAGCAATGTTAACAATTCTGAGTATGTCAGACCTGAAAGATGGAATTTTCAAAGGTACAGTCCCAGCATTGATATGGACTTTATATGTACAACAGAGCAAGTAAGATACGTGCTGCCCTCTTCCCTTCATTCATATCCAGAGCAGCAACAGCAAACCTGTCACTTTGGAGGATTTGGGTGCATCAGTTGCTGAGAAGAAATCCTGCCAAGGTAAAGAGGGGGAGGAGTTACAGAATATCACCCACCTCGGCTGTTACACACACACACACACACACACACACACACACACACACACACACCCCTCTCTCACTCTCTCTTTCTCCATCTCAATGATTGCTGCTGGCTCACAGTGTACCAGGATAACCCTTCAAAGAATTATTAGGAAAGTCCCTTCAAAGTCTTTGGACCATGACTGTCTTCTTCCTTCCAAATCCTCTGAAGCAGAGTAATTCCAGGTGACCCTGAACAGTGGTACTCTGACCAATGAAAATTGTGGCTCATAATCCTACCTCACTATCCCAAAAGGGAGTCTGTATCAGTACACATGGCCAGAGAAAGCAGAAATCTACAGTCCAAGGCGGGGAAAACTGGGACTTCCCGGTGGTCCAGTGGTTAAGACTCCACCTTCCAATGCAGGGGGTACAGGTTTGATCCCTGATCTGGGGTTCCACATGCTGTGCGGTGCAGTGCAGCCAAAAATTTTAAAAAAACACAAAACCCAAAGAGGGGAAAACTGAGACTAAGGTGAAAGAATGACCATAGCTAACATTTATTGAAGTGTCTTCTAAGGAAATCATTCAAAGGGAATGATTAACTAAGAGTTATCTGTTCTGTCCTTGAGAGGAGAGCGATACTATGCATCCTTTCAACAAACTTGCTAGCCCATTCTGTCTTTTCATGCCTAACCTAGACATCCCCACTGTTTATTTCTATCAGCCCAATAAGGGCACCCTTGCGGAACTGCCGCCAGGATCCCTGTGATTCTGCACGCCCTGATGGTGGTTTCACTCAGGTGTTTTCACATGCCACACACAGCAGAGAAGGGCACCTGGCACTTTCAGGGTTGGCATGTGTGCCTGAGATAAGGGCAAAACAGAAGTGATTTGGAAACTACTCTGTTTTTGTTCCTACAAATTTGGCTTCAGTTACCCTGTAGCAAGGCCAGCCCTGCAAAGCTGTGAAGTGAACAAAGCATGTTTTTGTCATCCTCACCTGCCCTTAGCACCCTCCTCCATACTTTCAGTATCTAATCAGCTGCCCTCGTGCCAGTCCCTGCCCAGAGCCCAGTCCTCTGGCTGGTCAGGGGTCACCATTGGAGCAGTGGCCCCAGGGCAGCCTGGCTGGGCAGCCAAGATGTATCCCACATGTGTTGGCTCTCAGCTAAGGTGAGAGCGGTATCAGAATCAAGCATTTTCTGTATATTCACTCCCATCACCCCTGTTCTCTGATTTCACAGATCTGGGATGGGGCTCATGCATGTGCATTTTGAAAATCTCCCCCGGGTAATTCTGACTGATATGCCTCCTCTGCTCCACCTTCCTCTACCACAGCCCAGTTTAGAGCTGCTGCTTGGGAGATGGCTTTGCAATCGAATCATCAGCAGTGCTTGTAAAACAACAGCTTCCCAGACCCCACTCCAGACCCCTTCTGGGTTGGGCTCTTCATGGGTGGGAACCCTTGTTTTGATCCTCCAAGAGGCAATTTGGCAAAATCCAAAGAAAAATGTGCCCAACTCAGAAGATCTGAGTTTGCATTAACAGACCTGGCTTTGTTCTGCAAAGAGTCACCTAAACCTGCTTGGCTTAACTGTAGGTGTACCTTTGGGGCATGAATGAGACCATGCGCATGACAGTGATGTGTAATATTCTTTGTAACTGGAAGAGATTATCATTTTTATGATGGCTCCCAATTTCCTCCATGAAAGCTTAGTTATCATACCCACATCTACATACTGCGTTCTTTCTCTTTACTAAATGTTATAGCTTTTAACCTGCTACATTGATTTCAGTCCTGTCTGCACATTAGAATCATCTGAAGAGCTTTTAGGCAATACTGATACCCAAGCCCCACACCCTTAGTTTTTCAGTCAGTTTGTCTGGGGTGGAGCCTGGGTGTCAGTAATTTTTAAAGTTTTCCCTTCCTCCAGGAGATTGTAATGTCCACCTGGGGTTGAAAACCACTGTGATAAATGAATTCGTATTAATGGGTTCTAAAACCTTAGCTACTCCTACCTAAGATATTTACATTTTGACCATGATTTTATATAATAAGCTTAATGCCTCACACATTTATGGACTCAATAACTTAATAAATATTTCATGAGAAAAAAAAATTTCATGAGCACCTATTCTGCATCTGACATTGTGGGGGGAAAGATTTAGAAGACAGGTTCCTTCTAGGACCCCTACAATTTTATGTAATATTGCATGTGCTTATGTGTGAGGATGTTAGCATACAATTTTCTGAGGAAGGTGTTCACAGTTTCTTCAACTCTTCAATGAGGATCTGTAACTACCCCCCACCCTCGCCAGAAGGTTAAGAATCACACTCTGGAGGAACTGTACACCGTCTCCCTCCCTGTGGTTAGCAGTAAAATTCAGAAGTGGTGTGTTCTGCCCTTAACTATGCGAAGAAGACTGAGGGTAATTCCAAATGTCAGCTGCAACCGGGATTATACTTGCCACCGTTAGCCTTCTTCTTCATTTATAACTCAGGGCCAGCACTGTGTTCCTCATAAAGTTTTTCCACATAAATGAGTCTATTTCCCATTGTCATTAATTCCTTTCACTGAACTTCCTGCTTTTCTCTTCAACTATATGAGACTATATTTAAAGTTATAGCACTTTGAACTAATAAAGCTTCTGTATTTGACCCAGGCAACCAAAGCAGTAAAGATTTGAAACATTGGGCCCAAAAAGTAAACTAAGTTTCACTTCTGCCCCCATTTCTTGGGTCCCTTGGTAGCTGGTGGTGCCCTCCTGTGGGCCCATTGCCCTTGTTCACCTCCCCCATCTGCCCAGGAGACCAGATTGCATGGCTCTCTCTGGGCTAACGCTGAGCAGAACTCTGTCCCTATCTGCATCCAGTCTCCCTTGATGGAATCTCAGCCTTTCGGGGCATGTTCTTGCCTATCTGTGATGACACTAGCTTATCAGGACTCGACACAGGTATCTCTCGGACTCATCTTCCTCTCACTCCTCAACACTGCAAAAATTTAGTCATTAATCTTTTTCTCATTCTCCTTTCCTCAGAAAGCCCATCGGTTCCTAAGGCTTCGACTATCATTCTACTCAGAATTTCCTCAGATCAAAATCCAGCTCTGACCTCTCTCTTGGACGTTAAACTCACATTTCCAGCTCTACCAGGCATCTTCCCATAATTTCCCATGGACACGTCAAACTCAGCACGTTCAAACTGAATCCACGATCTCTCCTTCCCGTCACATTCCCATCCACCCTGGTAGCCCAAGCCAAAGGCCATCATGTGGCCCATGGACACTGCTTCCTTATCATCCTTCATGTGTAATTGGTTATCAAGACCTCTGGATTCCACCTCCTCAGGCCTCACATCTCTGTGTACTCCTTTCTATCCCCACTGTATAGATCAGGGCCCCAGCAGGAAACAACCCACTCAGATGGGATTATTTGAGCATAGATTCATAAAGAGGCTATTTACACACAACAGCAGGTTGCCATTAGGGCATCTGGGAGGGCATGGGAGGGAATGGTTACTAAGACACAGCAAAGGCTGTAGCTGTAGGAAAGGGCCTAGGACTGAAACTGTAGACTTTGATGGAACGGTCAAACTGTGGCCTAGCAGGGAGGGAACCGGAGGATAAATGCCCCAATCGCTCTTTCCTCCTACATCCATCTCCCGTCAGTACCACTCACTGGCCAATCCCAACCAGAAGCCAAAGGGCAAAGGGCCCATTTGATGCAGTTCATACATGCTAAAGGATGAAAAGCAGGATGAAAAAAGATGGAGAGTTAACCGGGAAGAACAAATGGAGACAATTTAGTACACCTACCATCAGTGCCTTAGATCAAGCTTCCCCTGTCTCCCACCTGAACAGTTTCAGTATCTGTATTCCTACTTTCAGCCCTTTCCTTCTCCAATCTATTCTCACATTGCACCAAGTGCTCTTTCTACAAATCACAAAGGAATGTACTAACGTAACTGTTACTACAACAAAACAATTATGGTCACTGCTGGTTCTTGGCTCAAAAACCTTCACCAAGTGCCATTTTCTGGTAAAGAACAAACTCCTTGACTTGCACTTACTGCCATGAACAAGCTCTCTGCAACCCACCCCACTCCCTGCCCTTTCCTCTTCAAGCCATATAGGCTCTACTCCAACCATACTAGAATATTAGTAATCTCCTCAGTACATCGTAAAGATTCATCCTGTCTTCCCCTTGGTCATGCGCTTCCCTTTTGGTGAAATACTTCTTTCTTCTTGCACTCCCTGCATCATCCCTTCTAACTGCAGAATTTATACTTGTTCTTCCTTATTTCTCAAGGCCCAACTAAGTTCACCCTCTTTGTTGAGCTCCCTTTCAGAATTTTTCCCTCCGTCTAGCACTTCCTTACTTCTATTACTGGTGTTAACAATCAGTGGGATGCCTACGTCTCCTCTTCTAGACTATGTGCTTAAGGGCAGTGTGCCTTACTCATCCAGATGTCTTTCAAGATCCAGAACAGATCTTTGTGAACACCAAAAAGGTGTTCACTGAATTCAGTTCAATAAGCTTATCCATCCCAAGCCAGTGGGAATAGTGGCTTATTGGATTCTTTTTGTGAAATACCATTTTCAGCTTAATCAAAACTTCTAGGAATGCAATACCTTAGTTTTTTTTTTTTTTTTTGGCTGCATTGGGTCTTTGTTGCTGCGTGTGGGCTTTCTCTAGTTGTGGCAAGTGGGGGATACTCTTCGTTGCGGTGCACAGGCTTCTCGTTGTGGTGACTTCTCTTGCTGCAGAGCACGGGATCTAGGCACATGGGCTTCAGTAGTTGTGGTGCACAGTCTCGGGAGTTGTGGCTCGTGGGCTCTAGAGCACAGGCTCAGTAGTTGTGGCGCATGGGCTTAGTTGTTCTGCCGCGTATGGAATCTTCCCAGACCAGGGATCGAACCTGTGTCCCCTGCATTGGCAGCTGCCTTAACCAGTGCACCACCAGGGAAGTCCACGTGCCTTAGTCCATGTGGCTTAGTATCAAGGAGTTTTTTCTAATGATAGGAATTCTAGGATAGATATGATGGCAGGTCAGTGAGAAGGGCAAGTGTCTACTGCCCCTCAAATCTCACCTCTAGCTCCTTCCTGCTAAACCTAGAAAATGTGTTTATCTGGAATCTTCCTCAGCAGTACTCTTCTTTCAGTGCATTTTTCAAGGGAGGTTAGAAAGAAAAGAACTGCAGTAATATAAAACTATTTCATGTTTGTTCATTCAGTATGTGGTTATGTGGTTAAGGAAATTATACACATACACATACCCTTGGAGCTCTTGAATATAACCATCAACCCCAGTGCCTGAGACTGATTTGGTCCAGCATGGAATCCTCCTCCTTCCCATGGTGGCCAAGATCTGTGGTCAACTGTTTGAACTGTATCAAAATCCTGTAAGTATACTTCAAATATATTCAGAGTGCCAAAGGATAATTACAAATGTCATAGACCAGTGGATCCGGTTCATAGATGGAAGAGCCTTAGAACTGGAAAGGACCACACAAGTCATTTAGTCCAACCCCTCAGTTCACAGGTGGTGAAACTAGTGCACAGGGAGGTTATCATTACCCAAACACACCCCACGCCCACAGAAAGCCCAGAGTAAACAAAGAGAAAGTCAAATTTATGAAATCAACCCCATTACCCTGGGAGCAAAGACTGAGCTGTCTTGAAGGGTAGCCTAAGTTAAAGTGGCCTGCATGTGTCAGCTCCCCAGTGCTTGGTTGCAGAGAAGAAGGGGATGAGGTAGACAGAGAAGAGACAGGAACTCACCTAGGAGTAGACATAAGTGAGGAAAGAAGCGAAAAGAGAGTGAAAGGCGGGAGATAGTGAGAAAAAGAAAGGGAAGCTAAGAAAAGGATGAGTAAAATTCTATTTCGTTTGGCTTTGCCCATAGTTGGTAAGGCTTGTTTTTATTTATTTATTTATGCATTGTTCAGCAAATATTTATTATGAGTTACTCTTTGCTAGACTCCATTTCAGCAGAAAGATTCCCAGTCATAGGTGTGGCAAGGGCAATGCAGAGATGTCCTAGAGACTGTCACCTTCCCAGACAGCTAGAAGCAGAAGCTAGACGCTGTCTACACACTAACACAGCAGGGAAGGAGGTTTCATGGGGGGCTTTTCCATATTAATCATTAGAGCACCTGTGAAATGAAGTAGTTCAGCAGCTGAGGGTCACCATGCCTCACTGCCCCACCCCCCCATTTCTAACTTCCACTAGCTCTCCAGGAAAGTCAGCCCCAGGCTTTGGGATACAGTAGCCTCTGGAGTCAGGCCAAGCAGAAAGCCTGGGTCCAAAGGGGCTAACCATGAAGATGGTCCTGACTCCAAGCCAGGATATTGGGCCCCTTCGTCCTCTAGTTAGCCCCAAACCCTCAACTCTCAAGTGTTCACGCTATACAAACTAGTAAAACTTCCCCTCCAGCTCCATTCCAGTCTAACACATCTGGCTCCAGCTGAACTTACGGGCCAGTGTTCTCATAGCACAAAACCACCCAGCCCTTTAAAAGGGCCATGTGACCTAAAACCCTTACGTCTGCTTTGTACAGTCACTGTCATGTGACAAACAGACCCCTACCTCCAAGAGAAGGATGGAGATTGGAGTTCCCTCCCTGAAGAACCCACCATAGAATTAATGCCGCCAACACGTTAACAAATAAACAACTAGTCCTGAATCTTGCGTTAAGACTCCTTGGGAGATCACCTAGAATAAAAAGAGTCTACAATCGGGACTTCCCTGGTGGCGCAGTGGTTAAGAATCCGCCTACCAATGCAGAGGACACAGGTTCGAGCCCTGGTCCGGGAAGATCCCACCTGCCTCAGAGCAACTAAGCCCGTGCGCCACAACTACTGCGCCTGAGCTCTACAGCCTGCAAGCCACAACTACTGAGCCCGCGTGCCACAAGTACTGAAGCCTGCATGCCTAGAGCCCGTGCTCCACCGCAGTGAGAAGCCCGCTCACCGCAAGAAAGAGTAGACCCCGCTCGCTGCAACTAGAGAAAGCCCGTGCACAGCAACGAAGACCCAACGCAGCCAAAAATAAATAAATAAATGAATAAGAGTCTGTGATCAAGATACTGGAATCTTGTTTTTTCTCAGTCTCCTGTAGCAAAATTCCTGTACGTTAATTCAACTTCCTTCTTGGCAAGGCTTCTTGTGAATTCCCCTCCCTCATGAGGTATAAGAGAAAATGACTAGGACTCGGTAGTTCCCAGCAGTTTTCAGAGTACATGAAGGCACTTTATGGATTACCCATGGACAAAAAGAACAAAAATGCAGCAAAAATAAGTAAATCCACAATCTCATTTGGCCACCCAATGTAGATTTCTAGAGCTCCATAATATCTATACAATATGCTTCCCCTGTTGAATGATATTCCCACCAAACAGAAACCCACTCTCCATTCTTCCTAAGGGCCCTTCTGGGCAGCATCCCATTTCTTCTCTCCTGGTGCTTCCTGGTGTCTGTGACCAAGGCTTCCCAGGCCTGGAGACTCCCTTTGACTGACACTCAGCCCATTTTGCCAAGAAGGGAATGCTGTTACCAGGAGACCACTGAGCCAGGGACTCAGCTCACAAACTAATACTCTCCAGGGCTCTCTCAAATTCTTGTGAGGGCGCACCGTGGCAACCCTCCTAGGAAAGGTTTTGAAAGCACCTAATGTTGGAAGAAGGTCTCAGTTGGCAAGGCGCACTTCATTGCTACTGATGTTGCTGATCCCAACAGCAGTTTTCGCTTAAATTCCTCCCATATGAACATGCAGGATCAAATAAATAGACCGTACTTTTAACTGGAGACGAAATGGTGTAGTGGTGAAATACAAGGGCTCTGCAGACAGTCAGTCCTGGCTTTGCCACCTCTTGGCTGTGACAGTGGGCAACTTAATCCCTCTGTGCCTCCAATTTCTCCTCTACGATATGGGGATGATAAGAGTACCTACCTCATGAAGTTGTTGTCAGGATTAAATGAGTTAGAACGTGGAAATGCAGTGCTGGGCACAGAATGTTCACTCGGTAAACATTGTTATCACCATTACTCCTGGGAGGATATTCTTATAAAGAAAAAAAAAAAAAAAGGCAATGACAATGTTGTAAGTAAGGGCCAGGTTTAGAGACAAAGGAATTGTCTGGAAGATTCAGGACAAAAGGCATTTTGGAGGAAAAGTGTAAGGGGGTGGAATTTCTCTTATCCAGAAAAGCCATGTAAGACTCCAGCTCGCAAGGGAAATGCTGTCTGGGACTGTCTGGTCAGGAACTCAGAAGAGGCCCACTGAGATGTGCTGGGCCGCAGCCTCTATCTCAGCTGGCTGCTTCCAGAATGGCTCCTCTGTGGGTCAGGCAAGGAGAGGGGAAGACAGTGTGTAAGAAGTAAGTTTTGTTTTTTCCATCTGTGCTTGACACTCCATCCCACACAGAAGGAGAACCGTGACAGAATGTTTTGCTGTTTGAATCACTGTGGCAACCTGAATTCCTTTGCTCTTCCAGGAAACCATAAACAAAGTCAATTCATTGAGTGGACACTCTTTTTTTGCTTCTGTTTTCCTTCTCCAATGGCTAGTGCTTCTTAAAAGGGGAGAGGGGTCTCTTGATTGTTTTAAATATACCGTATTTCAGACCCCTCAAAATATGTTTACGTAACATCAGGTGAAAGAACCTTAGGAAAGCTGATAAAGCAGGCATGAAAGCTTAGATGTGTTCACTGTAGCCACCTTTTGATGACAGGCATACCATAGAACTAAAGTCATTGATCTGAATTATTTAAAAGTCATTGTGAGACAAAGGAAGAATGGAGGGAGAAAGAGGATGTAAGGGGGAAGATGAGAAGGTAAAAAGGAAAAAGGTTGCAGGCAGGGCCCACTTTATGGGTGTGTGACCAGTAAAGCCACAGATGCCCCACACTCAGCAGGGAGCTCTGTGCTCCGGGTATAATGCTCTGTGGCCATCTGAAAATTCTCAGTAATTCTGTCGTTGAATCTGTGTTTTGTATGTTAAGTCTAATAGGACACTGGAGCCTCAGCTCACACAGTCCCACCTCCCTGCTGCCCTGGGACAGATGCTCAGGCCCCAGCTCCTTAGTCCCCTGGCAGGGGTCTGGGCACAGACTCAGGGAGGGTCAGGATTGAGCATGTGCTGAGTTGCAAGATGGGGCCCTAGGCACCTGTGAGGGTTTGCAATCACCGTGAGAATGCCCAACCCAAGGGAGTGTGACACTAAATAGCAAATAAAAATCGCAATGACAGGTCCAGAGAGACACCATAGATGAAGGGAATACATTATTCCTCTGCCATGTGAGCAGGGGCTCCACATTTCCCCTGGGCCCCATAAATTATGTAGCTGGCCCTGGTTGTAACATTTAAAACCCACTCAGCACTCTTGCTGGGGCTCAAAGTTGAGAGCTTTGAGTGCCCTGAGCCTTTGGTCCTGCAAGAGGTTGCAGAACTTGTATCAGCTGCGGTCCCCTGATACAGTGGGAGCACACTCAAGGGTTCACTGTGTAATGCTTCCCTGTGAAGCCACGCTGAGTAACGGGATATCCAGAGAGTCCTCAGTGCAAACAGGGAGAGGGGAGGGAAAGGAAGAGGAAAAGCAAAAATGAAAGGGTGCTGTTCCACAGAATTGTGCAAACTGACTCAGAGGTTCTAAAAGACAGCCCTGGGGTCAAATAAACTGGGATAATAAAGTGGGAGGAATGCCAAAAGAAATGTTACATGGGAAAATTTATTAGGAGGTGGCTGTGGAATAGCACTTGGAATGTATTAGAATTGCAGCTTTAAAAAAGTTCAACACTCTCAGCTGATTCACTTTGTTATAAAGCAGAAAACAACACACCATAGTAAGCAATTATACTCCAATAAAGATGCTAAAAAAAAAAAAAATGTTCAACACTCTTTCTGCCCAGGACCCTGAGCCTGGCACGTGACCTGGCTCCTGGCCCCCAGAACTAGAGCGTGTCTCTGCCGTTTCTGTAACCTGCTCCTCACGCCTCCTAGAGACCTCCATTCTTCCCGTGAGACCTGCTGCGTGGAGATGCAGTGTCTCTATAGAGTCACTGAGAAAATTAAAATGCTGATGAATTATTTGGACTGTTTTATAATCTTTACACAGATATCAGGAGAAATCTGAAAGATAAGACTTTTCCACTGTGTGAGATAAAACTAGAATTTACTGGCCATTGAGGATTTATTGTCATCTAAAATTGCAAATGCTTATGCAGTGTTTTTTGTATTTTTCAGTACAATGAAAGGTAATGTGCACAGCATTTACTTACTCATTTGTTCAAGCTGAAGAGATGTAGGACACTCTCAAGAAAGAGCTGGTGACTTTTAAGGCTGGGACAGGTTACTAAAAAGAGTGTAGAGTAGCCTCCCTTCAAAGATAAGATAAGGGCTTCCCTGGTGGTACAGTGGTTGAGAATCCGCCTGCCAATGCAGGGGACATGGGTTCGATCCCTGGCCCTGGGAGGTCCCACATGCCACAGAGCAACTAAGCCCGTGCACCACAACTACTGAAGCCTGTGCACCCTAGAGACCGTGCTCTGCAACAAGAGAAGCCACCGCAATGAGAAGCCCGCGTACTGCACTGCAAGGAAGAGTAGCCCCCGCTCACGGAAACTAGAGAAAGCCCATGCACGGCAATGAAGACCCACAGAGCCAAAAAAAAAAAAAAAAAAAGATAAGATAAAAACTTATTATACACCTACACAGAAAGAAGAACCCAGTTTAGATGGTTGCCTAAAATTCTTTCCTTTTCATACTTATTTGTTTTTATTTCTTTTTATCGATTAGCTACTAAATTATGACCCACTTCTTTTCACAAAGGATTTTTGACAATTAGATTACATGCAATTTATAGCAATTTGACCATTACCAGATCATTCTGATCATCATTATGTCACTAGTCAGTACTCGTCATAGTCATTTTGTTAACATTAAAATTAACTCTGCCAGCTTCTCAGGGGTTAACCTCTACAGCAAGTGGGGGAAACAAAACGAATATATTTAATGAGGAAGTCATCTAGGTGGCCCACCCATTGTGCTAGCTCTGATGTCAGTCAATTACACCTGTATTTAAGTCCTCCTTAGTTCACTGATTATGGAAGACAATTTAGCTCCTACAGGAGACAAAAATCCCTGCAGTGACTTGAGACAAGTGGAAATTTGTTTGTGGGTTTGATAAAATGAATTTTATTTTTTTGTTGTTTTGAATTTTTTTGCTTTGAATTTTTATCTTAATTTGCATAGACAGGGAAGAGCACTGGATTGTACCTAATGAGCTTTCTTTGACTCTGTTTTCCAGAGTGGAAATAGAATTCTGTGTTCCATCATTCTGAGCCATCACCAGGGTCCGTCCATAATCAACTACGACGATGAGAGTGGGAAGACGTGTGTGCACATTGCCGCAGCAGCAGGTTTCAGTGACATCATCAACGAGCTGGCAAGATTCCCTGAGTGCAACCTGCAGGCTCTGGATGTGGACGACAGGTATCCATGGCAACTTAGAAATGTGGGGAACTACCAGTCATCTTTTCCAAATTTTAATCTCAAAGATGTTTAAGGAGTTATCCTGTATGACTATAGCCTTACTGCCAGTAATATTTATACATGTGCTTGTGACAATAAAAGCTGCTCTATTTTAGTCAGGGCAGGAAAAATCATTGTTATGAAGAGAAACACCATGACTGTACAGTACTGTCAGACTTTCCACTTTTTGCTAACCGTTCTCAGTGTTCTCAGAAGGCCTTCTGTATATCAGCTTCCTGCTATAGGCGCTTTTCGTTTTTAACAGTAAGTCTTAATTCTTTTCCTTTGTTCCTAGATTATGTCATAAAGTCAACAAGCTCTTGTTATCCAGAGAAGAGCATAATAGAGGCTTTGTGTTCAGAACTAGATGTGACCTTATCAGGGTTCTGCTTTGGGTTTCTTCAGTAATTAAAGATGTATTTGCATAGAAAAGGAAGCTGAGTCCAGAAAGGTAAAGAGACTTGCCTCAGAGGTATTTAGCATCTAACTGAAAACTTGTACCCTTGACTTCTAAACAGAGCTTTTTACCTACATGCCCTTCATCCATAATCAACTATTAGAACTTTTCAATTACTATGTGTATCTAACCTTTCTTTCAGTTAGGCATAGACTCAATGGAAATATAAGAATAATATAACAACAAATAAGACTATTGAAAATGAGTATAAGGCTTGTACACTACGTATAGTTTTGTTTACCTTTTTCTATTGAAGTGCAAATCTAGCCATCTACTTATCATGATTTTAGATGCCCCAAGAAGCACTTCCTACTTCCTGATATCTGAAATCCTTATAACACAGGGGGAAAAAATTCTTGGGTTCCAGTAAGTCTCAGAAGCTGAAGATGGTTAACATGATGACTTTAATTAAAATTAAGGTATAAATCATTGAAAGTAGACCTTTTCCTAAGAGCAGATGTTGAACTTGAGCAGGTAAGAAAGTAATAGGACTTAGTTACATGAGGAGAAAAGGTGAATGATCCAAAAAGAGAAGAAAAGAACACACCTAGGAAAAGAGGGCTAGAAAACAGTTTGCCTACTTCAGAATACTTGTAGAACCAGCTCTGAATAGAGTATTTCCCACTTCGCATTATCACATGCTTAGCAGAGAAAATTTAGTTCCCCCAGCCTCAGGGAAGAAAGAAAAACCAAGGGCAGAAAGAAAAGGCAAAAGATTGGGTCCTACAAGGGTTCAAAGTGAAGTAAAATCTCAAGAAAGGTCTAGTTCCTGCTCCAAAGTTCAGCTCATGTGTTGCATGCACTAATCAAATCCTGCTCTTCATTTTGTTTCAGTTTCTGCATCCTGCATTGTGTAGCTGTGCCTTCACATTGAAACTGTAAGCTTATATTAGTATAGAATTTTTCAAAATTTTCATAGGTTTAAGTACTTAACGCATTTGCAACAATTGTGACTTTGCTTTCCTTCTTTTTTTTTTCCCCCAGTGGAAAGACAGTTTTTGAGGAAAGAGAAGAAAAATAAGGCAATGATTTAAAAAAAACAAAAACGAGGATGAGGGAAAATATGGGGAAACTAGTCCTCCTAGATATTAAAACACATCATAAATCTATGACATTTAAAACACGGTGGTACTAGCCTAAGATTGATGGCACAGAACACATAACTCATAAATAGCCTGTGTAGCTTAAATGTCCCAAATTTCGTCAGTCTATGAGGTCATACTTTCCTTTAGTACCCAAGTCATTTATTTTCAGGAGGGAGAGTCTTTTATCAAACTCTCCTACTTACACATATCTGGGAATTATCTAGAGAATGTTTGCATGTTCCATAAATCGTTCCTTGGCTTCTGACACTCCAGCCAACACTGCATTCTTGTACCCGTCATCTCCTGCCCTTCAGAGACCACCTCATCGCCCACTGCTTGTCTCTGATGAATTTCTTCTGAATCATGGGCCCTGATTCTCCAGCTCCTCACTGTGATAGCTGAGTCCAGTCTGCTATGTTTGTAGGACTATCCTGAAGCTTAGAGATAAGAAAGGAGCTACAGCTTAGATAACCTGAAATTGGGTGCTACATATTGCCCACAAAGGCTCTATGTGTATTAGTTAGAAGTTATCTATGCTTCTCCTGTTTCTCTGCAAAATAATATTTTCCCCTGTGTCCTTCTGGACTTCTTCTTCCATGTTGATGGCCAGAAGAATTAAAACAGTCACTCTTAGCAATTGTTGTGAAGGAGTATTTCACAGTGCTCCAGAGAGAATTGTCACGTGTTGGTAAACCTGACTACATTGATATCCAGCCCTCCATCTACTGAATTTATGGGCAATATATTCTCTAAGCAGGAAGGCATAATATGGCTGATGCCTCATCTTGTTTCATAATAAATATTGTTTGGAGTCCTCATTCACACAGAATGGAATGAATCATATCTGCTACATGTTCAAATAGGCAGTGTGATTGATGACTGCGTTGAAAAAATATACGCTCCTATTAAGGGTTCTCAAATTTCTGCCCATATCATAACATGAGGAAAAGGATGCTTGATTGACAGAGGACACGATTTACCATGGGGACTGTGGTCGCACTGTGGACATGGCTACTCTCCGAATACTAAGACCCAAGCCACTTCACAGATGCCCAGCCCGCAGGCTGCCTCCATGTCTGAGAGACCTCTTGGCTCTCCCAGGAGTGGCCTTCTGCCAGCGGTCAAGCCCCAGAGTAAAGCCAAGAAGAGGCCTTCCATGCCCTCCTTTCCTGCCTCAGGACTGATCCTTTCCCAGAGTGACTGACAGGAAGAGTAGCCACTCTCTTCACGGGAAACCCCATTCACAGGCATGTCCTCTTTCACTGTGCCCCTCCTTAGCCTCCCAGGGTCCCACTGCCCAGGCACACCACACAGACATCCCCCACCACCCATTTCCCAGCATCTCTGCCAAGGAAGCAAGGTTCGGGTCCCCTTTGCTCTTGGGTCCAGTGGTCCTTTATGTTCTTATCACCTTCTTGTCCCATCTGCCTTGATAGTTCTTTCTACAGCTGGGGAGCTAATTTACTCCAAATCTGCTCTCAGTTCTGGGCTTGGCTTTTGGAAACAGAAAGACACTGACTATTTCTCTTATCCACCCTGCTATATCCCTCCCCTGAGGTTGAGCATAAAATCAACCATATCCTTAAATGAGGAAAGAGGAAGGGTAGAAAAGTACATATATAGGTCAGGATCTCAAAATATGATCCCACTGCACTAATAAATGGTGTTGAGAAAAGTTGGCTATGTAACTGGGAAAATGGTCAGACTGGCTCCAGGCCTCACCACACCTATCAAAATACACATACAGACACACGTGCATTTTTTTTTTAATCCAAATAAATCTAGAAGAAAATATTGGTTTGCTTTTTATTTACATTCAGTAAAATTTACTTTTTTTTTGATGTATAGTTCTATGAATTTTAACACATGCATAGATTCATGTAACCACCACAAGCAAGATTCAAGACAATTCTGTCACCTCCAGCATCAACTCAGGTTGTCCTTTTGTAGTCAAGGCCTCCCCCATCTCTGAGCTCTGGCAACCACTGATTAGTTCTGTCTCTTGGGTTTTGCCTTTTCCAGAATGTTATATAAATGGAAATATACGGTATGTAATCTTTTGAGATTGGTTTATTTCACTTGGTAGAATGACTTGAGATTCATCTATGTTCTATATATCAGTAGGCTGTTCTTTTTATTGCTGAGTAGGATTCAATTTTGTGGATGAACTATAGTTTGTCTATTCACCCATTGAAGGACATTGGGTTGTTTACAGTTTTAGGCAATTATGGATAACGCTGCTATAAACATTTGTGTATAAGTTTTTGTATGAACATAAATTTTCATTTCTTTAGCTATATATCTAGAAGTGAGATTGCTTGGTCATATGGTAAGTATGTTTAACTTTAGAAGGAACTGACAAACTATTTTCTGGTGTGACTGTTTCCATTTTGTATTCCCACCAAAAATGTATAAAAGTTCAGGTTACCCTGAATCTTCATCAGCCTTTGGTATTGCCAGGTTTGGGTTTTTTTTTTTCCAGTTTTTTTTTTAATTGAAGTATAGTTGATTTACAATGTTGTACCAATCTCTACTGTACAGCAGTGACTCAGTTATACACACACAGACACACACACACACAGACACACACACAGACACATACTATATATACATTCTTTTTATTTTTTCTTAATTTTAGCCATTTAAATAAATATGTAGTTGTATCCCATTGTGTTTTAATTTGCATTTCTCTAATGACAAATGTTATTGAGCACGTTTTCATGTGCTTATTTACCATTTATGCATCTTCTTTGATAAAGTGTTCAGATCTTTTGCTAATTTATTTTAATTGGCATGTGTATTTTTTTATTCAGTTTTGGAATACTTTACATATTCTGAATACAAATTCTTTGTTGAATGTGCAGTTTGCAAATATTTTCTTCCAGTCTCAGGCTTTTTTTTTTTCTTCCTTAAGAAAATAATAGTTTTGCCATTTAACAAGGTTTAAATACTGATGAATATTCATCCACCTTCTGGCTGATGAAGGACTTTCTAAAACATAAAATCATGAAACAAACCAAAAATGAAGAGGTAAATAAATGTGATTATTCCTTAAAATTTTTTATGGAAAATCACTAAAAAATTAAAAGCTAAGGGCTTCCCTGGTGGCGCAGTGGTTGAGAGTCTGCCTGCCGATGCAGGCGATGCAGGTTCGTGCCCTGGTCCGGGAAGACCCCACATGTCGCAGAGCGGCTGGGCCCGTGAGCCATGGCTGCTGAGCCTGCACGTCCAGAGCCTGTGCTCCGCAACGGGAGAGGCCACAACGGTGAGAGGCCCACGTACCGCAAAAAAAAAAAAAAAATTAAAAGCTAAGTAACAAATTAGAGAAAATGTTTTCATAAACATAACCTAGAAAAAAATTGATACCTTAAATATTTTAAAAACCCATATAAATTAGTAAGAAAAACTAATAATCTAATAGAAAAATGGGCATAGGGCATTAGGAATCATTTTAGTGAAGAAACTCAAATGGCAAATAAACATATATTTCAAAAGTTCTTCCCCACTATTAATTAAAGAAATGCAGAAGAAAACAACACTGAAGTACCATGTTGCCTACCAAGTTGGCAAAAGTCTTTAAAGATGGTGATAATACAATATTGGGAAGGAGTAGGGACACAGCTAGTAGGAGGAGAGATTGAGCCAGTTTTTTTGGAACTGTGCAGTTTGGCACTATGTATAAAGAGCCTTATGATTGTTCATACCCTTTGACCCACTACTTCCTCTTCTAGGAAATTCTCAGAAAGACCAAAGCAGGTGGAAGGCCACAGAATATCAGACTTAGAGGAGAGGCCCTTACACACATACACCATCATCCTGAAGCCCCATTTAATACATACCATTTCCACACTGTAAATAGCAACAAGTCTTTCCTGCCATGACCCAACTTCAAGCAGGAGCTGTTGCCAGCTAAGTAACCTGTACCATTCATGTGCTCAGACACTTATGCTGTTCCCCTGTGGTCCCCCAGGACACCTCTGCACTGGGCTGCAGCTGCAGGAAAGGCAGACTGTGTGCAGTCACTGCTGGAGCTGGGCATAGACAGCAACCTGCGAGACATCAGTGAGAGCACACCCCTGGCCTATGCCCTGTACTGCGGTCACACGGCCTGTGTCAAGCTCCTCTCCCAAGAGAGCAGGTGAGCGCACCAGGAGGCACTCATTTTTTCTTCCTTTCAAAGATTTATAAAATTGGATGAAATTGTTTAAACTGCCAAAACTAGCAGAAAATCAGCAATAACTTAATAATCGTGTTTGCCATTATCTAACATGTAATGACATGTCCTTGACGCTATGGAGCAAAATGATAGTAGTAAGCCTGAATCCATCAGCCTAATATTCACTGAACTCTAATCTCTTCTTTCCTTTTTCTCCCTTTCCTCGTCCCTTTATGCCATATACTATTTATTTATTTATTTATTTATTTATTTCTGGCTGCACTGAGTCTTCGTTGCTGCGCGTAGGCTTTCTGTAGTTGCAGCGAGTGGGGACAACTCTTCGTTGCGGTACGCGGGCTTCTCACTGCAGTGGCTTCTCTTGTTGCGGAGCATGGGTTCTAGGCGTGTGGGCTTCAGTAGTTGCAGCACGCGGGCTCAGTAGTTCTGGCACACAGGCCCTAGAGTATGCCATATACCCTTAATTGTTCTTTTGCCTAAATCAGCGTTTCTCCAACTTATTGTTCTCAGGACCCTTTTACACTTTCAAAAATTATGGAGGACCCTAAAGAGCTTTTGTTTATGTGAGTTACACCTATCAATATTTATGGCATTAGAAATTAAAACTGAGAAACTTTTGAAAAAATATTTTGTTATTAATTTAAAGTAATAACCCATTACATTTACAAGTTAATATTAATACCATATTTTTAGTTAAAAAATAACCCATTCTTCAAAACAAACCAAAAAAAATGTAATGAGAAGAGCAGTTTTGTTCTACTTTGTTCTTTGAATCTCTTTGATATCTTTATAGAAGCTTAATAGAATACAGCTGCATTCCCACATCTGCTTCTGCATTCAATCCATTGCAATATGGTTGTTTTGACTGAAGTGTATGAAAACAATCTGGCCTCACATAGATATGTAGGTGAAAAAGGGAGGAGTATTTCAAGAGCCTTTTCAGATAACTGTGGATACTTTTCCTTTGATACTACGCCAAAACTTGACAAGTAGTAGTTTCCTAAAGCTTAGTGGCAATGTGGACTCTGTCACCATATCAGTGAAGTTTTTGAATTCTGTTACATTAAAATCCATTCATCTCTCTAGCACTTTAAATGTGTCTTACATCTATGCATGATTTTATAATATCTTGCATTGGTCATTTGGAAAATATTGGTTTACTTAGTTATGAAGATCTTCCAAATAGTACATTTCATTATACAATACCAGAAAAAAAATCACATTTGTTAATATCACCACTGATCTCATCAGAAAAGCCTCTATGTATCAGGAAGCTGTCAAGCTCACAGTGTGCATACAAATTTTCCAAAATTCTAATTTTTGCTTGAAAGCTAGATTTTTGTCATTGGCAACAATTAATGTCAATTGTTTACCTTGAAATGACAGGCTCACTTTGTTCATTTTTGAGAAATCAAATGCCCAACTCCAAATAACCACAGCTTGCCTATAAGCCATAAAAATCATGTTTCATGAAAAAAGTGTCTAGTTCAGCTAGCAACTCAAACAACGGCACAAATGTTTTACCTCAGAACGACCATTGTACTTCAGTATATAGAATTGTTTATGAGTACTTCCTATTTTATCGAAAAAATGTATCTCAAGGATCAATATTTAGTAAAATTAATAACATTTACTGGACATTATTAAGTTTAATGGCAATTTTCTTAATGAAAGTCTATTGTTGTTACCACCTTGATTTGTGCCAAGGAGCCCACAGTTTCACCCACTTGCTCTCTTGCACCCTTGGTGTAAAAAGCAGACCAGTGGAAAAATCACTGGTGAGGGGCTTCCCTGGTGGCGCAGTGGTTGAGAGTCCGCCTGCCGATGCAGAGGACACGGGTTCGTGCCCCGGTCGGGGAGGATCCCATGTGCCGCGAAGCGGCTGGGCCCATGAGCCATGGCCTCTGAGCCTGCGGGTCCGGAGCCTGTGCTCCGCCACAAAAAAAAAAAAAAAAAAACCCAAACACTGGTGAGAAGTGATATTATTATGAATATAGGTTAAACCTCATGAAACTTCTGAAGACTATCAGGGCCCTCACCTCCAGGTTCAGTGGACCATACTTTGAGACCCACTGACCAAAATCACAACCTTAAGAGGAGGAGGAGATTGTTTATAGAAGATGCTGAAGTAGCATCAGTTAGCACAGGGGCATATTCTGTATGGGAAAACTTGAAAGAATGCTAGAGATCTCCTGGGGTTCTCTCTGGTAGTATCAGGAGTCCAGAAGTTGTGTTTAATATTTCAAAAAGCCTATTGGAAGATGAAAGGAGGATAAAAATATATCACAGGAATAAAGATTCATTTATACACTGTGTGACCTGCAGAAAAAAAACAAAAACAAAAACCATTCATTATATGCAGCCAAAATGAGGGGTGATTTTTTCAAATTACATATTATAATATCTCACTCCAAAGAATAATGTTGCAATCTGGCTTTTAGGGCATGAACACAGTCAGGTTTCATCATTAACTCATACCACAGAAAGCATTAAATCAATTGTGGCCTCAGAAGAGAACAACACAGAATTTTCCAAGGAACAAAAACAGAATAGTGCCTCAGGAAAACTCTCCACACAGGAAGAGCCAGCCGGACAGCTGCTGACCGGTTTTTCCTTTAGAGATTGCCTGCTCATTGGGCATTGCTCATTTTCTTCTCCTGCCACGCCCAACCTCTGGAATACACACTTCCTCTTCTGCAGCTGAAGCCCAGACAAAAGCTTCTCTCCTCGGCTTCCTTTAGTACACTTTTTCAATAGGAAATTTAGTAAAAGCTCAACAAGAAACAACACACAAACAGCGTAAAATGGGCAGGCTTCCTATCAGAGCTCTGCCCAGATCACCTGGGATCCCTTTCAAAGAAAGCCTAAAATCACACTCCCCCGACATCTGCAACCTCCACCCTGCTGCTGCTAGTTGAAGCCTGAAGGCCAAATGTACTCCACATTTGGCCTTCATCTGTTTGACTTAAAGCTTGCACTCCTACTGACTGTCCTTAAGAAGTGAGAACAGTAATACTTTGAGGTATTTTCAGCTTACTTAATCCCTGGGAGAAGACAAATTTTGAAAGGATAGTTCCTGAGGGAGCAGGTGAAATCTAACTAAGAAATGTTCTAACTGGACAGAGAACTGACCATGGCAAGGAAGGGGATGGCCAAGGAGGTTGTGAGTAGCTCTTGCACATCACCTTTGACTTGAGAGGGCTTCGAGTGTCTGTGGATGATCTCAGACAACTTGCTCAGGTGGATGGAATAGAGGGAGGTCTGTTGTGTGGTTACTGCTGGTGTCTCCACTTCCTGCCCTCACATAGCATCCTTGTTATTTTATATTCCCATAGAACAGAGCCTACTCGACCCCTTCCTTCCCAGAAGAGTAGACCCCAGAAGAAGGAGGGACGATTCAGCATGCTCAATCAAATCTTCTGCAGGAACAGAAAAGAAGAGCAGAGGGCCTATCAGAAAGATCACTGCAGGGACTGGCACAGGGCGGAGCCCACCTCGGAAGTTGATGACATCATCACCACCTTTGACAGCAACATGGATACCAACTGCCAAGAACAGCCTGGTGATCAGGTGGCTATGGTTGACTTTAAGAAGAGGACCTCAGAGAATTCAAAATATCACTTGCCAGAAAAGAAGCCTCTGGCCCATAAAGGACTTCCGCCAATCAGAACGCAGAGTCTCCCACCCATCACCCTAGGCCATAACTTCCTGACAGCCTCCCAGGGGGCCACTTCCCATGCTGGCCTGAGCTCTGGTACTCATCATGCTGCCCAGCAATCTCAGAAAAGCCGAAGTGAGCAGGATTTATTGAACAACAGAACTGGCTGCCAGGTATTGCTGGATAACCAGGTGTTCTATAAAGCTTGGACTGTGTCTTCTTCTGATAAGCTGCTAGACAGGTTGCTTACCGGCAGATCCAGTCACCAGGAGGTGTCAGGGCCGCCACATCTTCCTCATCTACATAATCCTTCATCAGGTAATGTCCCTGCTTCCTTCTTTCTCATTTCTGACAGATTCTATACAAGAAATGTGTTTTGTAGTCCTGGGTTAGGAACTGGAGTGACAGTAGGTGGCCTAGAGGACAGGGTCAGAATGGAAATGGGTGATTAGGCTACCTTTTTCCCTTGAGTGTACTGGCTTCAGGACTTCCAGGCTATGGAAACAGTCTGCTTTTCCACCTCGAGAGCAATCATCAAGTAAAAGTATGTGCCTTCTCATCTTATCTCATCGTAGCAGATATGTGTGGTGACTGGCAGATTAGAGCAGGAATATTACTATTTCCACTAGCAAGTATTCTTAAGCAGGGATACTTGGCAATATCACCTACGAGGGGTTGATTTGTTTGTGTGATTGTTTGTTTTTAAATCATGTGTTCGATGACCACTCCAGGACTACTGAACCAAGATCTTGGTGAGGCAAAAGGGAAAATGGCAATGCCTTCTATGTATACGTGTAGAAAGAGAACACATTCACACATGTGTGGCTCAGGTCTCCATACACACCAAAGGGTCACGTGGCAATTCTCCCTCCTGCCTCTTGCCCCAGCTACCGAGTACCCCTCATCCAAAGCTATGTTATTAATTTTTTGTTTACCTTCCAGAGATATTTTATACATATTTAAATATATATGTATATATACATTTTAAATAAGTGTATCACACTAAAGAATCTATATTTTTATACACATGCAAGCAATATATACGTACCTATTTTCCCATTTAACATTTGTGTTAAACAAATGTATCACACTAAAATTTTTATTTCTTTGTTAACGGCCCCCAGGTGATTCTGATGTATACCAGAGACTAAGAACTATCGTTCTAAAGCAGAGGCTGCAAAACAACTTCCAAAATCAGTTCATTACTAATGCAGTAATCAAGTGAATTAATTACTAGTTTTTAAAAATCATGAAGTTTGACATAAAAATTTAAAACTCCAGCTTCTCTTGAGAAGTTGAAAAGTCTGGCAACACTGAACCCAAATTTCACTTGGCAGTAACTGCCTGGATCTGAGTAACCACTATCCCCATCGACATCACTTGGACATCACTGTCCCCAGTTCAACCCAGTCTGCACCACTCTCCTGTATCTGTCCGTGGAGTGTCAGTTGTTCTTTATCAACAAGTTTCTGTTGTTGTTTTGCTTATAGTAGGGTTAAGAGGAAAAATGATATATTGCTTGAACCATGTTTATTTCAGAAGTAGAAAAATGAAAGCCCAAGGGGGCTATGTATATTTTAAGAAGTAGAGGAGCACAGTATATCTTTGGAAACAAGGAATATTCCTTCCCGTTTAATATGCAGTATGAGTCTGGCTCTCCTCACTCATCTTCACGTGCCTGATGCCTGAAACCTGTGAGGTAGAGTATGGCTTCCCTCATACATATTTATATGTTTTTAAGCACAGGATAGATAGGAATAAACACATGAAGGCTATTTCCTGAGAAAAACTTCCCTCAAGATTTTACTTCCTCCACTAAGCACTGAAGCGTGCGTGGGTGGTTTTTCCTTGTGTTCTGCAGAAGGGTGAGGAAGAAAAGATATTGATCTGCTGTCTTTGACACTTTGGTGGCCTCCAGGGCCTTGACTCAGCCTACTTTCTGGAGTTAGTCCTGTCTTGGCTAATATCTTCTTTTTGAAAATTTTTTGAAATTTGTGAAAGTCTTGTTCTTTTTCTGTTCCCAGGACAGCCTTGGGCTGTCTTTTCTATATCAGTTAGGATTGGGTTCATCTGCCTGTAACAGAAATCCAAAGTAACAGTGGCTTAAACAGCATAGAAGTTTATTGCTCTCATATGAAAGTAGTCGAAGGTGATGGTTCCCAGGTGCTTGGGGAATCCATGATCACCAGAGACCCAGGCTCCTTCCATCTGTATGCTCTACAACTTAACCTATGCCTTTCATCCTTTGCATCATTGCACATTTCATAATGTCTGACAGAGCAGGAGGAAGGAAGGGGGTGGGGCGGAAATGGATGTCCGCCAGCTGAATTAGCTCCCATTAATAAGTTATCTCCCATAAATTCCACAATCTGCTTCCATTTTGTTGGCCAGAACTTTAGTCACATGATCATGCCTATCTGCGCGGGAGACTGGGAATCGGATCCTTTTAACTGGGCACATGACCGTCCCTCCAAAATTGGATTTTTGTTTCTAGGAGGAAAAAGAGAATAGATATTGGATAGAGAGCTAGTAGATTCTGTCACATGTGCCATCTAAAACCTTCTATATTATTTAAAATAAAAAGAAATTCAATAAATTGGTTTGAGGATTTGTTTCACTTTTCCAATGAAGTAACTTGAAAAGTCCTATGGGGCAGAAAAGGAGAAGCAGAATTCTCCAAGGGAATGTCAAATAATTAGCCATGCCTGTACCAAAGCATTTATTTTTTCAACCAATTTTTTTTTTGTAGATGTTGGGGGTAGGAGTTTATTAATTAATTAATTTATTTTTGCTGTGTTGCGTCTTTGTTTCTGTGCGAGGGCTTTCTCTAGTTGTGGCAAGCGGGGACCACTCTTCATTGCGGTGCGCGGGCCTCTCACTATTGCGGCCCCTCTTATTGCAGAGCACAGGCTCCAGACGCGCAGGCTCAGTAGTTGTGGCTCACGGGCCTAGTTGCTCCGCGGCATGTGGGATCCTCCCAGACCAGGGCTCGAACCCGTGTCCCCTGCATTAGCAGGCAGATTCTCAACCACTGCGCCACCAGGGAAGCCCCAACAACCAATGTTTTTGAATGCTGATAATAACTAGGAGCCATCCTAGGTAACTGAGTCATGACGAGATAAACTCCCAAGAATCTTCAGCCTATAAATGGACTTTAAGGTACATGGATTTGCTAAACTGATTATACAACTCACTTTAAATTGATTTTCTTCTCATGTTTAGATACAAAATCATAAGTTTTAAACGGAAAGGACCTTAGTTCTTTCACTCATTCTTTAATGGATAATGTCTTTAAAGGATAATGTCTATTATCCTGATTTATGAAGAGGCAGCACATCCAGTGGTTAAGAAGGGGATTCTTTTTTTTTTTTTTTTTTTTTTGGCTGCACCACACGGCTTATGGGATTTAGTTCCCTGACCAGGAATCAAACCTGGGACCATGGCAGTGAAAGAGCCAGCTTCTAACCACTGGACTGCCAGGGAATTGCCCCAAGAGAGGGATTCTAAAGTCACACTATCTGGGTTCAAATTCTGACTCTCTCATTTACTTGCTGTTACTGAATCTCTCTGAGCCGTTGTTTCTTCATGTCAAAAATGGGAGGAAATACCTAACATGTAGGGCTGTGAGTTGCTGTTAAGATTAAACAAATTGATGCATATAAAATACTTAGAACAGTGATTGAGCATAGTACTATACACACATACGCATTTGTGGGGTTTTTTTTTTTAGCTGTGTGCCAGGCCCTATGCTAAGCACTATGCCTTAGAGACAAGCTACAGATGACCTTTGTTTAAAAGATGATGACATTTAAGTAAGTGTGCTAGTCAGCTGCCTTTTTGCTCTCAGATCTAGTCTCTTCCCTCCAGCTCTACTTTGTATCTCAGGAAACTACACTTCCCAGGCTCCCTTGCAGCTGCTTCCAGGTACTTTTGGCCGAGTACCAAGAGGCGCTGGCAATAGAGTAAGAGCAGGAGAAAGAGGAAAACAAGTGTAGTTCTACACAGTGTCCCTCTGCTTCCTATGGATTCTCCAACAGGGCTTCCAATTCCTCCCACTTCCTCCACAAAGCCCCTCACTCTGTGGTTCTGGCTCCCACTAGCTTCTGAGCCTTGGTGATACCAACTCTTCCCCTTATCACTCCAGCCTAGACGTGGTTGCATCTTCCTGCTGTGGTTAATCTCTGGGTTGTCCTTCTACCCTGTCCTCTGGCTTCTCACCTTTTCCACCAACCAGTATAACCACCTTTCTGTATGAAATTCCCTCTGTTTCAAGGCCTAAAGAAGTCTCTATTTTCCTGAATGAGCCCTGATTGATAAGGCAAGACATGTCATCTCTCAGCTACAGTTTTCCTACCCTCTGGATACAGAGTCTGGGACCATTTTGTTTCATGAGGCCCTTTCCAGTTATAATTTACATGGCCTAGAATCTGCTCAGTCTTACAACTAGTTGTTCTGAATATGTCACTAAGGACATATTCAGAACTTGAACCCAGACCTCCTAAATAGGAAGTTATCCCATGGCAATGTACATATTTCTCTCTTTAAGTCTCAAAGTCCAGTTTGTTAGTATGCTTACCAAATTACCTACAATGTGGTTTTCTTAGAAATTACACTGTACTCCCCCAAATAAAAAGATTTCTCTCTGCCTTATAGATTTTATTTTTGTGAATATTTTTTAACCCAATTTGAGGTGTTGTTTTTAGAACTGCTGAAGCTTCCAGAGTACAGTTGGGAGGGTGCACTTAAGGGGTTCAAGTTGTTAGTCTAGGCAGGTTGAAACTCAGTAGATTTCTACACTGAGCTCCCATACTTGATTTGAAACCTAAAGTAGCAAAGCATTTGGATACTATAAACCATACCACAGCACCACTGGCTTGAACTTGGATGGCCCCTTTACTTTGGATTTTCTCTTTTCCCACCCTGGGTTTAGTAGAAATAACATGGGCAGGCAGTGATTGCTACCGTTTGAATTCCAGGCAGCTAATGTCCTGTGCTTACATCAGCAGCCCTGAACATTTAGCTCTAATGATTATTGCTTAACATTTATTGAGACCTGTCACTGGGCTAGATGGAGAGAGATGCGGGATGAGGCACTTAACTTAATGAGGGAATTTGGAGCACATCAGCTTAATTCATTGAGAGCAGCTTTCAGAGAAAATTGAACAGAAAGCTCTGTGGTGTTTGCTACCAGGCTGGTTATTTGCAGGCTATCACAAGGAAGCTAACAAAGTGTTTGCTTCCTTTCTCCCTCAAGAGAGAACTTTCTTCTCCAGAATTTTCTAGAGTATCCCCCCAACAACACACTCTCCTCCTCAGGTCTGATAGTAGGTAGGTCTGATGCTGTGACCACCTCTGTTTAAACCCATCAGAAGCTTTGCATCTTAACAGGACGAAGGCCAGATTCTTTAGCTGGCAAACAAAGTCCTCCCAACATGGCCTGGCCTCACTTCCCATTCTCAACTTCTGCACCTCCCGTCTCAAATCCTTTCCTCCCACCCCCCATCCCCTTGAACAGTTCCATGAATATCTCTCAGTTCCTATACAACTACATACCTTTTTACTCTATGACGTCTTTGCCCATGTTATTTTTATCCACTGTGTGCTTGACAGATTCCTACAATCTTTTAAGAGCCAGCCTAAAACTTGCCTCCTATGTAGAAGTTACCCTGACTGCTGTAGGAGGTGTGACCCATTTTTACTATCCATCATAAAGGAATATCTCTGCCTTATTAAGCCTCCTCTGGGGCAGTGAACCACATACTTCCCCTTCAACAGCACTGCTGGAGAGGAATTTTTATCCCCATTTTAGAGATGAAGAAATCGAGGAGTAGAGTGGTTAGCCCACCGGCCTAAGGTCACAGCTTGCTAGGAAGTAGCAGAGCAGATGTTCAAGCGAGGTCTATGGGATTCAAGACACACTGACCTCTGATACCCTCACAGCACTACTCATGGCCTTCAAAAGTACAACTTTACCTGTCTCTCTTCCCATCAGCCCCTCCTGAGCACCTTGCCTTCTGTTTGTACTCTAGGCTCTGGAATACAGTGAGTTTGCCATAGATGAGTGCTGAATTATTATTAATCTTCATTCACTTCTGTTTCCTCATTTAACGATGAAAACGTTTCCTGCCTTTTTATTCTAAGACAGTGGTCCTCAACCCTGTCCCGACAGGCTGGACCCTCCCTGAAGGTGCCTACAGCACAGATAAGAGAACTTTGGACTATGCACATTCTGCCTTGTCCTTCAAAACTGAGCAAAATGCCAGTGTGGAAAAAAGTTTAACTCTCCTCCCACCTCCTCCCAAATCACTGCTAAAGTCCTTCTCTGCCGCTTCTCCCATCCTATCAATATTGCTTTGGCCCCTAAGGAGGCAGGATAGTGTGGATTTTAGGTCCAGAGCCTGGGTGACACTTCCCATCATGTGATCTTGCAGACAATTTAGAACTTCTCCAAGCCATAGTGTCCTCATTTGTAAAATGGGGATGATAATAGTCTCTATCTCACAAGGGAAGGTGATTGTTAGGATTAAATGAGACTATGCCTACAGCAGTTAGTCTAGCCCTTGGCAATAGTAAGTGCTCAATATGCATTATCCATAATTATCATTATCTCATTTTTGGTTTTGCAAATTTCTGCTCAAGTGTTCATGGATGAATAATCAGGTATGAGCTGATATGGGTTTTATTGTAATTCTACTTAGGAATGTTTTCTTTTAAATAATGGCTTGTGAGGTTATTTAACCTTCAGAGTTCAAAGGAATAAAAATATAATGGCAAAATGTCCACCAAGGAGACTAGAAATTTTGCTTACTATTCATCAAATGACATCAAATGACACTGCTCAGATGACTGCCCCTGCAAATCTACCACTGGACTCACTGAAGCAGATGGGAGGTGGATCATGGCTAATGCTTTTTTTCCCCTGTTCTAAGGACTGCTTTACCCAAACGGAAGACTTAAACCCTATGAGTGTTGCTGTAGTGATTCTGGTTCCTACTAGACTACTAAACAAAAAGATCAAATGAATACGTGCCCCACTGTCCAGGAGATCATGTTAAACATGCCACAGAATAACACTGTAATAATTGCTAATGTTTATTGTTTACTCTATAAGCTAAATGCTTTACCTTTGTTCTCCTAATCTTTATGACAACTGAAAAAGACAGATAAAATTATTTTCAGCACTTTACATGTGAGGAAATTAAGATTTAGAGACAGAACATCACTTGCCCAAGTTGGGAATTAAGCCTAATCCTGTCTGACCCCAGAGCCCAAACTCCTATTTATTATACCATTTGGTCAACTTGTTAAATGGACTTAACTTTTGTGTAGTCCCTTCTATTTTCAGGTGTTTGGAACATCCATCTCTTGTAATCAGTCATGTGCTAATAAATGTTTAATAGGTGGCTCTCCAGAGAAAAATCAGTACTTGCTGATTTCCCTGATGTAAATATTCCCACCATGGCTGATGTCAAGCCACCAAGTATGATGTAAACCAGCTCACAAAATTCCTGAAAATTTAAGAGCTGTTATGCATAGCTCCAGCATAACTCTACTGGTCATCTAAATTAGATCATGCAGATCTCCCAAGTGCTTTCACTCAGCTCCCATCTTCTAGATCAGTGTGTCTCAATCCTGGATTCACAACAGAATCACCTGGGAGCTGACAAAACTCTGGCATCCTATCCCAGCCCCAGAGATACTCATTTATTTGGTGTGGTGTTTAGCCAGAGTAGCATCTTGTTTTAACTCCTCAGATAATTTCTCTGTGCAGCCAGGAGTAAGAAACACAGCTCTAGAAGAATATATCCTACTCATCACCCACTCATTCAACCCAGATTGACCAATATGTGATACACTAATACCCTATGTTATTTTTCAAACTTTTAAGTTTTGTAGAGTGCATGGCCAACTGTGCTTGTTTATAAAATTGTATTTAAATAGTTTACTCAAGAAATGATTTCTGATACCTTTTCCTTTCATTTAAACAGTGACTGGCATGTGATAGAAACTGAATATGGTAGAGCTATTAGTATTTTGTTGTTGTTGTTAACATCATAAATTTCATGATCTATAACAACCTTTATGATTCTTTTATCCATTGGATTTTATAATTTGCCCTTGGTTGAGTCTCATATGATTGATGCAAATATGTTTGTCCCCAGGACAAAATTTTCAGCATCTCTCCCCAAACAGACCTAAAATCTGGGATCTTCCTTTCACCCGGAACAACCTGGCTCCCCTACCAGACCAAAAATGTAAGTATTTTGAATTTTCCTCAGCTTCCTTTGCAAAGGTTAACACTGTTAACACGTCTAGACAGGGCTAAATGTTATTTTGGTTTACTTTCATTTTTTTCAAGAGAACATCAGGCGCCCAACCCTGTACATTACAGGAAAATAAAATAGAGACAGTCTTCAAAGCTTCATCCAACATGGTAATGCTTGTTTAAAAATAAACTCCCTCCCTTGAGGAATTTTTGTGTTTGGACTATAAAAACAATAACAGACGTTTATTTTGCTATGTACTATTTAATGTCTTTAATGCTTTAAAAATTCTTCTCTTAAGACTGGCTTCCTGACATTTACCTGTCAGGAAAAATTTAAAAATTAAATTTAAAAATTTTAAAAATTCTTCTCTTAAGACTGGCTTTAAAAATTCTTTTAAAAGTCTTCTCTTTAAAAATTCTTCTCTTAAGACTGGCTTCCTGACATTGTTTTCCTTACTATGTTGGACAGATAGAAATGTGTCTTACCTCTGCACTCACAGGCTAATGCATTCCTAAGCAGAAAGGAATAATCAAGTAGATGCTGTTCATCAGTTTTACTGTTAGCGTTATTTTATGCAAAACTTCTCACAGTATAAACTGTTAATATATTCTATTCACCAAGTGATCAAGTTTGCCTGTACCTAAGTATTATCTGGGGTCCTTGTTATAAAGGGGATTCCTGAGCCCCATGCCTAGAAATTTGGAGATTGTAAATCCTTATATCTGTACTCTGAGGCAGTAGAGATGAGAAAACTGAGTCCAGAGAGGTCACATAACTTGCCCGTTATTTAGGTAGTAAGTAGCAGAGCCAGAAGCAGAATTACAGGATACCGAGTCAGCTGTCACATGAAACAGGTGATACTTATTGGATTTTTTTTTTTTTTTTGGCTGCGTTGGGTCTTCGTTGCTGCACTCGGGCTTTTTCTCTGGTTGCGGCGAGCGGGGGCTACTCTTCATTGTGGTGCACGGGCTTCTCATTGCAGTGGCTTCTCTTGTTGCGGAGTATGGGCTCTAGGCACGTGGGCTTCACTAGTTGTGGCACGTGAGCTCAGTAGTTGTGGCTCGCGGGCTCTAGAGCGCAGGCTCAGCAGCTGTGGCGCACGGGCCCAGTTGCTCCGCGGCATGTGGGATCCTCCCAGACCAAGGCTCGAACCCATGTCCCCTGCATTGGCAGATGGACTCTCAACCACTGCACCACCAGGAAAGCCCCTACTCACTGGATTTTAATTTCCTTCCTTCCTGTTCTTCCTATCCCAACCCACTCTTTTATAACATGTACTCAAGCACTTGTGTGCACATACACTCTCTCTCTCTCTCTCTCTCTCTCTCTCCCCCCACATCTTCTTAATTGCAGAGGTTAGATGATTTAGAAGCTGCCCTATTTAAGACAAGTTCCTTAACCTTTCTGTACTTCAGTTTCTTCACTTAGCTTATAAGAGTAGTTCAACCTGATAAGACTGTTGAGAGGATTAAATGAGATAATGTACATAAAACCCTTTGCAGCTGTTTGCACAGAGTAAATATCCAATATATTTTTTATGCCCCAGGCTACAGTTCAGATGGGACAAAGCAAGAGTTCTAGAACCCTTTAGGTACAACCCTGTCTTCTTTCAGATAAGGGAAGGGAGAGATAGAGATTTGTCCAAGGTCACACACAGAGTTAGTAGCACAGACCAAGATCTCTGCCTTGACAGATTATTTCCTTTGCCCTTACTAATTTGTCTAAAGGGAGAGTTTTGGATGGTGTGAATTCAATCATTGAATGAAATTCAAGTCTGACCTTGTCTTTAAGCAGAAATGTAGTCACAAAGACACCTGATTGTCTTTGTAGTCACAAAAACATCTAACACTCATCTAAATGTAGTCACAAAGACATCTAACACTCAGCCTTGAATCCTGGTGTGGCTTGGGGAAGCCAAAGTAATGGGATTTTCTTTGGCAGAACCCAGGGGCTTTGCTTTTCACAATTAAATTTAAGGAGACGGGAAGATAAAGATCTTTGATCAACTGTAGCTCTATGAAAACGAAGTGGAAAGGTACAGTGCTTTTCCTAAAAGAAACCTGAGAACCTTTTGACTTTTGCATAAAAGCACAGTACAAACGTCTTGGGGCTTATTTAGAGCCTTGTGCTGACCTGGCCATCAAGGGCTACACCACCCTAGGAAAAGAAGGCTCTGCTAGGCACGAACAGCCTGATCATGTTTTGATCAAACTTGGCCCCACCTTGTATTTGTGCATATTTGGCATCCCTGACTACATGTGGTAAGCCTGAATAGATAGATAGATAGATATGGCTTTCTCCTGCAGTTTAGCTCTCCCCAAGAAAAGCTTCTTAGAAGGGCCTCCATTCCTTCAGAAATAACACAGTTCTACTGCTATCATTCCTTGTGAGACTCTGAGAGATGCAAACCTTGAAAGTTTTTCATTCTATTCTTTCCTCCCAGTTCTATCTGGAGAACCTCTATGGACAAACCGAGTGCTTCCTGCTATTCCAAGCCAGCGGGGACACAGCCCACCAGCTGAAGAGAGTGAAAACTCTGCCAGTTCCACCAATGATGAAAATTAATCAGTGACTGTGGGTCACTGATTGTAAAAATATAGATTATATATATTTTCAACTGTCAAAGGATAAGATCACTTTGTAAGAACAAAGACTAATTTAGTAAATTGCATTCTATAAGCCATTCATGGTTTTACAACTCAAAATTCTTTGTTCCAAATAAGCACTTAGAATCTTTGTGCATATATTGTGAGTTTCCATGACCTCTACATGCCAAAATAAAAAGTCACAACATGTTATCATCAGGGAAACTTAGCTGTGTTTGGTGGCATGTTTGCTGGTTTTTTTGAATGATTTTATGTTTTTAAAAAATGTATGCTTTGCTGAATAAAAAAGAAAGCACATTCCATACATGTTTTTTACATTTATTGCAATTCTACTTTGGAGTAACAAAACTTAATTAAAATTAAATTAGTAAATTTCTTTAATCAGTCAGTGTTTATGGCTTTTAAGTGTATAATCATCTGCAAAGTATTTTCTAACATTGTTAACTCCTGGCTAGAGCCCAAATCACTTAACAATGTTTATGTATCTTCTTTGTTATTTGATTATTTCCACCTATTGTCACTTTCAGATATGATTGATTGTTCTGATACTGAGAAGATCATGTGAGTTGGAAAGGTCTACATCCTGCCCTAACATAATGAAATAGACATTCCTCATACATTCCTCAAATACTCTACATATTTAATCATTCTTTTTTCTGTTTCAAAATAAAGGTCTCTGCCTACTCAAGACATTGCCATACTTATGACATAGCAAACTTTGAAAGACTACTACTAACTGCAGATCTCCCTACTAAGATGTTTGTGTATTGTTTGGATTGAAAGTTCAAGGTTTAGCCATATAAGATCATAGTCACTCCATGTTATTTCCAAGCCTGCATGTTATTCAGCAAATATCTCAAGTATAACATTACCATTTTATGTTAGTATTATTTATTTAGGGAGGTCAGACTGTGCCATTAACTAAATAGAGCTCCTCTGAGGTCAAATCACAGTTATTTGGCTTTGCACTTCTAGAAATGTGTACAATACCTAGAACATGCTTAGCCACTCATTCAGCTAATTTTTTTTTTTAGGAAAGAAGGAAGGGAAGGAAGTAGGGAGATAGGGAGTTGGCAAGGTAGAGAGATGTAAGAAGTGATAATAGAAGAAGTTAGTAGTCCACAGTCTCATTTTGCTAATGATAGTTATCTGAATCGGGGATTATAAAAGGGAAAGCCTATGGATCAACCTCCCAAGCTAGACAGTAGCTAGAGGCAGAGCAAATCCTGGTGCAAATGGAAGAACTCTCAGGACATAGATTCTGAAGGGTTTCTTTTCTTTTTTCTTTCTTTCTTTCTTCCTTTTTTTTTTTTTTTTTGTGGGCTATTTTTATCTTTGAAGAATCATTCTTTGTAAGTATCAGTTAGGCTGTTCAGCTGTGTCATCTAGCTACTTCTGAATCCATGTCCATCCACAAGTAGATACCTGGCCCTACACTACCTAGACTAGCTGGGATAGCGTAGCCTCTGCTTTAGTAATAAACCCCAAAATCTCATTGGCTAACACAATTTTTTTTCTCATTCACGATACATGTCCCATTTCCAGCTGGCAGAGTTGGCTGATGTAGATTCCATTTCAACTTGTACTTCCTTCATCACCAAAATAGAGAAAATCAGAGGCGAGTCTCATTACTTCCTCTCACATTTTATTTGCCAAATTAAGTCATACGGGCATGCCTAACTTCAAAGGGGATAGAGAAATGCAATCCTTCCGTTTGTGTCAGGAAAGGGGAGAATTAGAATATTTATGAATTATTCAAAAGATTACCACACTAACAAAAGCTCAGGCCCTAAGAGATCACCAAGTGTATAGCTAAGAGGTCAAAGCAATAAATCAAAACAAAACGAAACACTCCTGTATAAAACCCACTATTCCCCCAACACTTGCAGTTATATATACGCACACAGGATCTTCTAATGTTGGGCCTTTCCATCCAAGTTGATATAACGATCTTTGCTTAGCTACAAAAAAGTAATGTACTGCCCACTACCACCTCTTTAAATAGAGCAGCTATCCTTTTGTCTCCAGGTAAAGTTGCTTGTTTGGGGTAGAGTCTTCCTCGGCCAATATTTTACTAACCAAATCAGAGGTATTCACCAAGTTGTGCCCAACTTTAAAAAATTATCAAGCAACTTTTTCTTCTAAAATGATTTTTTTTGTTGTTCTTTTACCATTTATATTTCCCTTCATTGCTAAGGATCATAACTTTGCATACATTATTTCATTTGGATCTTTACATCAACCTATATCCCCCAAGTACAGACAAGGAACCAACGCAGAGAGTAATAAGTAATTTGCCCAATGCAACACAGCTAATGCAGGCATACCTTGGTGATATTGCAGATCCAGCTCCAGACCACCACAATAAAGTGAATATTGCTCTCATTTTTCCTAGTCTGTGGACCACTAGCAGTTGCAAGGTGATTTACCATTCACTGTTAATAAAATTTTTGCTAGGGTTTTATTAACAAGACATTTCCTGTTTTTTACGTATTAATGTGATAGCTACCTTTGTCCTTCTGGTGACAGCTATGCCAGACGAACATGCTGACTGGAAACTCTTCGGCTTTTGATACAATTTATTCATCGACTTCCCAGATTTGGCCTCTGGAGATGTCCTGGAACTCATTCAGCTGCCCGAAAGACCAAGGTTGGACTAAAACAGAGGTCAGAATGGGAAGGTATTCACTTTGAAGAACAGTAGTTTTGATAGCGACCTACAGTTTGTTGACAGTCTTCATCTACTGGTATTAGTATTTCTATCTCAATGTCTGGGAAATATGTGGTTCTGATAGAATTTCCTGATTTTAAAATATCGTTTTCCCCTGAAAGCAATAAGAATGTCTAGCTACTGCATGTGAGAGCTGCTATCATGTTCCTTTAATTTAGTTTTTGACTTGAGTGTTGTATTTCATGCTAAGGTTAAATATGTTCCTTCTTAATTACCCCATTTAAGCCCATGGTGGATTCCAAAGGGTTGTTTTCAAAAGACCACTTTTAAAATGCCAGGATACACTTGCTTAGAGACATGCCTCAGTACACTCAAAGAGTAGGGGCAAAATCAAAATCAATGGTTATGTTTGTCTTTCTGGGAGGCACTATATTTCTAATCAGTCACTTGGCATGGGTTTCTAAAATCATATTGTATGTCAAGCTGTGACCTAGTAGAGTTGGAAGGGATAATAAGCTGGACTCACAGGAGTCTATTTATATCGGCTTAGTTCTAGGAAGATGAGAGCCTTAGAGTTAAGTGTTTACCGGAAGAAATTACTGAAGGGAACTAAGGAAAATGAGGGGAAAAAACTGTACCTTCCAAAAACTCTGGTTTAGCACAGACTACTGGGTTGGTGGGCTCTTCCTACAAATATTAACTGTAGCTCCACTTTGCCTGGACGGCAGATAGTCTGAATAAATAAATCCAGAAAGGAGGCTATGCCAAAGGTATACCACACCTATGAAATTTCTGGAGCAGGAATACAGTTGTTGGGGAATTATGTATGTGGACCATGGGACTGGAGAGACTTCATTACTAAGCCCTGCTCTGCCATTTGTATTGTATTGAACCGAACACTAACTGTATTTGAAAGTATAACTTATTCAAGCTGCTGAGCTAGATGACAAGAGCAGTTTCTGAAAGTATGTAAGAAAAGAACAATAAACGGAAGGTGAAGCCAATCAACATTATAGTTTACAGCTAGAAGGAAGCTATGAGAGGAGTTTTTTGCAGATCTATATGATGAAACCAAGCAAGCCTTTGAATTCAAGAAAAGCTGAAAATCAAGGCACTGTTCTCGCATGTCTAAGTAGTTTACTCTAAAATATCTATCCCAGTGTTCTCCGAACAAATGACTTGGGGCAAGGGGGAAGTGGGGGGCAAGGGGCATGTAATACAAAGAAAAAATGAATTGAAAACATTTAGGGTCTTTTCCCTCCCTTGAATCTCTAGCCCCTGAGAGCTAGCCCATTAAATCTCCATCATAGGGAGTTTAGCAATCACCGTCTTCCCTTTGCCACATCCTGTCTTCACCTATGGATGAAGATGCAAGCTTCCATAAAGCCCTTTGTATGATTCTAATAAAGGCTTATAAAATGAATAAGATTTTGCTTTCATGGATGTGCTAGAGCTAGGTCTTACCTGCTTGCAAGATTTGATTATTGAATCTAATATTCAGGAGTTTTGTGAACATTGGTGGCTTGGCACTGGCCATGGTGGGAACATTTACACCATGAAAATTGGCAAACACTACAAATCAGTGCTTTCTTTTATTTGAGATCTAGTTTACCAGCACACCAATAGGTGTAACATTTGGGAGGAAAGCTTTCAGGATTAAGAGCACTTAAAAAAATTGTTTTCTGCAAAATGCTTTCTTGTTTCTGTTTGGTTCACGACTTGGGAGAGAGCTTCAGCATGGTTTAAAAGCTGCCTACTGACTGCAGGGAAAGGCTCAGGCAGAAGCTTTGACACCAGAGGAATGACAAAGGGGCCTCTCCAGAAGAAGGCCACTGGGCTCCAGAGGCTCCTAGTTGTATTTGAAGGTGAGCCTTTCCAAGAGACACTCATCCAGCCCAACCTGGGGGCTGGCCAGCCTGTGAGGTTAGTCAGGTGGTTGCCCACCTTCTTGATGAGTTTCCCCTCCTCATCTAGGAATTGGCTCTCCAGGAAGTCAGAGAGATGGGAGCAGATCCAAAAGGGCCTGGTTCATGTTCTTCTCCAGGACCATGGCAGCTTCCATGGCATCTAGGGTTTTACTCATCTGGGGATGGCTTCTGCACCTCCTGGAAGAGGGTGCGGCTGTGGTGTTGGTTTTGCATCCTCAGGAGACACTTGGAGGCCTCAGCTTTTCCTCAGCCAACTCACAGAAGAAGTGGTCTCTAGAGCCACATAATTGCGGTCAAAATAGATGCCCAGAGAGAGGTAAGTGTAGGAGACCTGCAGATGCAGGTCGACCAGGCCATTGACGGCAGCCTCCAGCTCGGTGGAATAATTCTCACACATCTGAGAACTCATGGTTGATTCACATGCAATAAGAAACTAAGCTCAAAAAACAGCATTGGTTGACCTTGGAGGCAGAGGATGGCTGGCCGGGAAGATGGTTCAGAAGGTTGTGACTGGAAAAGAGGTTAGAGGGTGGTCAGAGGCTGGAACAAGGCACATCCCAAACACTGCTGAAGCAGGAGACAGGCTGCAGGACTGCACGGTGCACTGCAGTAATATTTTTAAAAGATACCCCTTTGCTAACATTGATTCTGAGGAACAGAACTCATGCCTGTCTCAAGAGTAACCATGACTTACCTAGGTTTTACTATACTAAATTGTAACCTTTCATGAGATATAATTTAATCCAAGGGTTAATGAAACCAGGTCATATATGCATGCATGACTCAAAACTGCAATCAGAATGGGATTCCCCTCAGAGTTCACCTTGAGCCAAACCACACCCGAATGTGTACTCTTGGATGAATGCTGTTTCTCCCTGTTGCCTTGTGAGCCTAATTAACAGTTCACAGCTCAATTCAGTCAGTTTTTCTGTTCAGATGGCCCAGTCTTTTTTTTTTTTTTTGCGGTACGCGGGCCTCTCACTGCTGCGGCCTATCCCACTGCAGAGCACAGGCTCCAGACGCGCAGGCTCAGCAGCCATGGCTCACGGGCCCAGCCACTCCTCGGCATGTGGGATCCTCCGGGACCGGGGCACAAACCCGCGTCCCCTGCATCGGCAGGCGGACTCTCAACCACTGCGCCACCAGGAAAGCCCAGGCCCAGCCTTAATGTAGGCAGCACTCTCTGTGACTTCACGTCTGATCTTGTTACCACCCCACACCCTGTAACACTCAGGAAATGCATGTGTCCTCCTTAACTGCCCTCCTAGCTAAGCAATAAACATGAACCCATGGTAAGGGGTGAAAGGCAGAAAATGGGTGTGACAGTGCCATTCCTTAGGCCAACTCTCCCAGAGTCAAGGGGATAAACAAGCCTTTATTTATTCATGAGCCAGGCAAAATATATATCTTTTGTGCAGGAATGGATAGATATGGGTTTGAATTACTCGGCTAGTTGCATAACCAATCCCTATTGGTTGGTAAGGAGAAAGGTTGCTTTAAACCACATGACCCAAGAACTCAGACATCACTCAGATAGGCAGGAAGGCCCCTTAAGTATCCAGTTCTAATGTTGAGATCTGGAAACTGTCTCCTTTTCTGGCATCTTCTCTCCATCCTTGCCTTAGCTTGTTGTGGATCAGCAGTCATTCATTCTTTCAACAAACATTCATTGATGCTTATACTGGGGTACATGTTGCAGGAAAAAAGAACATATAAAGGATATAACAGGTTTATATGAGGTTAAGTGATAAGGATTTTCCTATATTTCTTAGAGAAAAAAAGTCATTATTTAAGCTATATACTGTCTCTTTTGGCTCTTTATCTTTTTGTGATTTAAAGCCAGTAAATTATCTTTTAATAAAACAAAATATTAAGTCTCAAAATTATTTCTCTACTTTTATTCCTCCACTCTAAGTTGTAGTCCCAGAGTCACTCTCTCAGAGCCTAAAAGTAGATAAATAAAAAGACTCTAGACATGAACAAATTGGGAAAAAAAATTGAAATGATAATCCAGAGTGTCAACATTGTACCTCTTCAAGATCCTGACACTCAAAACCAGAGTCTTTTTGTAGGTGGTACAGGTCAGAGTAGGAGGAAATCTGGACTGGTTCTTATAAAATGGTAACCGTACTGGTTAGGCAAAAAGGAAATCTTAACATATTTGACAAACCTGCCACAGTATCAAAAGTGTTAGCATCGCTAACTTTTTCTTTCTCAAAATGATACTTCGTGCTAATTTGACCTCATTTCTTCATCAGTAGACCTATTCAGGAAAGGAGAGCCAACTTCTGAGACTCTGTAGGAAGTGGAGAAGAGGATGGGGGTGGGGCGTGATGAAGCTGATCCGTTCACCAGCCAGTCCCACAGCCAGTCAGGAGTGAAGATTACAGTTTCTCAGGGTGGAGGGGCAGGAGGAACATGATCCAGCAATTTTCCTTTATGGGAATGACTCTAGCAGAAAGTGAGAGGCATTGATGGTACTCCTAAGGCACAGCATTTTGATGAATTATCCATTACTTTCTCTCTCCTCACTCATACCTTTTAACACAACTGCTCACAAGAAGCAAAACAAACTGATTTCTGTGTTCTCATTTCTCTTAACCATTTTCCCATCCTGTGGCTGTGCTCTTGAACTCTGGAAGGGGGAGAAGGAAGGAAAGAGACCTGGATCTTTCAACTTTCAAAGCAGTTCCCAGTAATAGAGAATTGGCTACGTGTAGCCCAGACTGAAATATGTGCACACACAGACATGGAGCATCAGGTAAAAATAATCCACCTCTTGCTATGTTTTCAGTGAAATGCTGGTTCTTATAAGAAACTTAAAACATAAAGAAGCTTCTCAAGTGTGTTTTATCTTTAACATTTGAAAGTTAACTTTACAAACCATAATAATTTAATGGAATGTAATGTTTGGCTCTGATTTTTTGTTGTTGTTGTTGCTTTAAAATTTCACCAACATGTGGGGAGATAGGGATTGACATATACACACGAGTATATATATAAAATAGATAACTAATAAGAACCTACTGTATAGCACAGGGAACTCTACTCAATACTCTGTAATGACCTATATGCGAATAGAATCTAAAGAAGAATAGATATATGTATAACTGATTCACTTTGCTGTACAGCAGAAACTAACACAACATTGTAAATCAACTGTAGTCCAATAAAAATTAATTTAAAAAAAGCAGGAAGATGGCAAGCATCAAGATATTTCAAAGAAAAACAAAATGAAACTAATAGGATTGATGTGTTTGATTTATATCAAGAGGACATTTATAATTGTAGAGGAGATTTGGGGGACTTAATCTGTGATAGGTACATGGAAGACAGAGCAACTAAGAAAATGGGACAAGAATTAACTCCAAGAAGGGGTGGGGTGTTGTTAGAAGAAGTAGAATGTGATCATGGTCTAGGCCTGACTTTGTGAATAATATTTATATTATTATAATGTAACAGTAAATATTGTTTTAACCAACTATTGTTTAATTACCATAAGGTGAGGATAGGAAACTATTGTGCAGAAAAGAGATAAATCCTCATCTTTCAGACTCGGAAGTCAATAGATAAGGTCTAAAATTGAAAATATCAAGAAATAGCAATGTGAGGTTTACATTTAGAAATATCATTAAATATTCATTAAATAGTAATGAAACTGTACAACTCAGGTTGGGAGTTGAACGCATGGTCTTTTCATTGAGATCACACACCTGGTCTCAGGACTTAATGAAGCTCAGGTTCTTAATGTCTCGTTACAGAAAGAATTCAGTGAGAGACAAAGTGATAGGTAAGAAATGGATTTATTTAGAGAGGAACACACTCCACAGACACAATGTGGGCCATCTCAGAAGGCGAGAGGCCCTGAAATATGGGGTGGTTAGTTTTTATGAGCTGGGTAATTTCATAGGCTAACCAGTGGGGGCATTATTCCAACTATTTTGGGGAAGGGGTGGGGATTTCCAGGAATTCGGCCACTGCCCATTTTTTGACCTTTTATGGTTGGCCTCATAACTGTCATGGCGCTGGTGGGGGTGTCATTTATCATGCTAATGTGTTACAATGAGCATAAAATGAGGCTCAGTGTCCACTGGAAGTGGAACCTTCCGCCATCTTGGACCTAGTTGGTTCTAATCAGTTTTTGTCATGTCCTATGGCTATGTCATTCTTTTAAAGGTTGTGCCCTGTCCCCTTCCCTCCTGTTTCAGTAACAGCAAAACCTAAAATAATTGAAAGTGACTGCCTTTGGGGTGTGAGAATTCAGTGTGTGTGTGTAAGAGTGTGACACTGGGCTTCGTTTGAAGCTTTGAGGTATTATATGACATTTTAAGTTATGTACATGATTAAAACTTTTTCGTATGTTAAGTTCTTCTAAAAGATCTTTTACAAGCTCTGAGGATGGGGAAACCTAGATTTGGATACAGTCCCACACTTAACCAGCTGTGTGAGTGGGGATGGTTGTTACTTAATCTCACTGCTCTGCTTTCTTCTTGGGTGGAGATAAAAATAGTAGCTACCTCAGGGCATTGTTGTGTATGAGATAAAATTAGTTAATGCATGTAAAGCACTTAACAGTGCATGGAACAAAGAAAACAACTAATAAATGCTGGATACTACTATCTTATTCCAGCTGTAGTGCCTTGGGTTCCACTTAGTAAACCTTTATATTGTATTTCATACAGGTTGGGCAAATTAACCATCATTATTTTTCTATTTTTTTGTGTGTGCTAAATTTCATGAGTTTTTTCCTTCTAAATAATTTAAGAATCATTTTATCTTCCCCACAAGAAAATAAAATTTTCACCAATGTGCACATATGAGTAATTGCCTTTTTTAAATTAAACTGAATCTGAAGAATGTGTCTTCTTGACAATTTTTAAAAGAAAATGAATAATATGATGAAGAAGACTGGCCATTTGGACCTAAAACATATGCTTTTATAAAATATGCTAGTCCTTCCAACATTGCTAGTGTCCTTTTTGGTGCAAAGAAAAATACTTATTAATAATGACTTTACTCTTTTAATTAAAAATCCATAAAAAGTAGTGGTAGAAAAAAAAGTAGTCTTTAATAAATAAATGTTCCCTTGTTCTCATTTACCATTTACCCATTCCTTTCTGCTGCTAACACTTAGTTAAGCAAAAAAGTTGTGAACACCCATTATGTGCGCTGTTCCAGGTGAGGGAGCTACAGCTACAAATAAAACAAAACGCCTACTCTCATAAAGCTCATTGTCTATGAGGATACCAACCAAAATTCTCCAGATTGCTTTCATTGCAGGTAAAGCAATTACAAAATCTGTTAATTATCTCAGGTTCTATTTTCTGACTTTGTCCTATCAGTATCCCAGCAACTCCATAAAATCTGATTCCCAGTTACTGGCATGGCTGCTGCTAATAGCCCAGATTCTGCTGGGTTTCATCTCCTATGAGAATTGATACAATAAAAGCAGGGGGAATAGAAAACTAGAGGGGACCACTCCACTTAATTTAGAGCCATTCTTTAAATGGGCAATAAAGACAAGGTTTCATTAGGAGGAACTTTTCAGGAGGTGTTTGATGGCAGGCAGGGGACTGGAGGCCAGAGTGGGGCATAAATAAAGAAGACTTTTACAGCTTGAGGGTACATGATGGAGGAGAAAGAAATAAAAATCAGGAACAGAAATAGCCACCCAAACTTGCAGCAAAGAAGAGAACAAAAACGAAAAGGAGAAGCAGTTGGAGGTCAGTAGAGGACCTTGAACGTGTTAGAAAATGACATTTGTAGTTGAAGTCACAGTAAGAGAAAGGAGAAACACTACAGCTGATGTCCTCTTGCATCCTCTTATCAGGCCTGGTCTAAGTGCTTCCTGTTCATGATGAACATTGAATATTCCTCAGGCATTTACCATGTGCAGCCACTGTTCTAAGTTCAGTACGTACTTACAGGGGTCATCTCGTTTAACCCTCACCACAGCCCTAAAAGGTGAATACCATTATGATGCCCGTTTGACAAAGAAGGTCACACAACTACAAGTGGCAGGGCCAGAATTCCGGTGCAGACAGTCTGGCTAGACTCTAGAACCTGGGGTCACAGTCCCCACACGCACTGCTTTCTGCAGGAGGATCGGTGGGCTGCTGCTGCGACTGCCGTGCGCACCAGGACCACAGCCTCCTCTTCTTCCTGGGCACGTGCCGGACGACCTCTCCCAGCCCCTTGCAGTGGGGCGAGGCCGGGGCTGATCCTGAGCATGAGTGGCTGTGATGTGCCGACTTCCCTAAAACCTCTCATAGGGTCACTCATGCTGGCTCTACTCCCTCGCCAGGAGAAAGATGCAGAAGACCCAGTGGAGAGCTCTGAGGCCCAGAAGATGGTGGAACCACTTGCTGGAAGTGATCTGACTCCAATTGCCAAAGACCCAATTGCACTTTAATGTTTTCAAGAAATAACCTTTCTAGTCTCAAATTACTGAGATTTAGGAGTTGTTTTAACAGTAGTTATTACCTACCCTGATTAATACAATACAATGGCCCAGGTCAGTAGTGATTCTATTAAAAGGTGATTTTATTAGTTTCCTTTAAAGCAAACAGGTAGTCGTAAGAGAAAAAAATAGGAGATAATTAAAATACCAATGAGAATAAACTGATGGGCAGTCATTCAATTAATTCAGTCATTTTATTGTATCACGTTCTAAGGGCAGGAAGCTTTTTGCTGTTAAGATCTCCTCTTTTTTCTGGAAAAGTTCCTCATCCTCTATAACTATAAAGGAAAACGTCAGCAAAACCACAGAGTAGTTCTTGGCTTTGCTTATAGAGCTAAAGCTTCTTCAGAATTCTTGGTGACCAGCAACCCAAGCAGTGGGAACCTGTGTGCTCTTGCAGGCCAGGGAGGCTTGCTAGCCCAGAGCTGGGACAAGCTGAGTCTCCTACTAGAGTCAACCTGAAACTGTGCTGGGGGATCCCCGAAGCTGAAACAGAGATCTTTGTGTTCAAGCCTGCTTCTCCTTCAATCCCCAGGCCATTGAGATGCTGAACTTCTAGGTTCTATCAATGCATATCGCCCAAGAGATTTCTCCAAGAAAGTTCCATACCCTTGTCACTGCTCTCAGTGTCTGTCTGAATATGCAAGGCCCTGACACACACACAGCTCCAGGCAATGGCCTCTCTGCTCTGAGACTTTAACCACTCAGTCACTGCTGCTACTTCAAAACCACTGGGGGCCTAAGAAGAGAAGGGGAGTGGTATTAGCATCTTTAGGGCTCTGTCAACCATGGAATGCTTGCCAAGCTGCAGTAGACGTGCCCACCTCCTGCCAATCGTATTCTACACAGGATAAGTGGTTTCTGAGTGGTAAGGGAGAGGCAATTTGGTGATGTTAAATGGAGAACACAGAAGAAAATGAGATTAATGGACTGTGGCCACTGCCTACTCCTCTATTTTCCTGCCTAAAGCTCCTTGAAAGATCCCTCTGGATTTGTCTCTGCCATTGGGGTAGGGAGAAAAACCCAGGGATCCAGAGCCAAGGCTCTATGGAAAGATTGACATCTTGGAAGCCTACAAGCCTAAATCCCTGGACCAAGCATTCTGTGAAGGTGAATTGGAATGATCTTGTCTAAAACAAGGGCAATCTTTGGACTCTGTGTCTTTGGCCTCCCAGGCTTGGCTCTCAGTCAAGTACTGCAGTTATTTAAGCTGGCAGATCCCCAGTCAAATTTTTTTTAAAAAGCGGTCAACCTTATGTTCTCTTCAGAAGCAATGAGCCAACTGGTATCCTGAGTTCCTCCCCAATACCAGAGGTTACTTCATCCTGCTTTACAATAGTCTAATGCATATCCCTAAGAGAAAAGTGTGATTTACTGCAATATCTTCCATGAGCGGCTGTCAATACCATAAAGTCATAGAGAACTTTAAAACTGAAAGAGATCCTAATGGAACAATTTTCCTCATTATGAGCTGAGTGTTTTGGACTAGAACATCTCTAAATATCCTTCCAACGGTACAAGTCTATGATTATGTGTCTATGATATGTGTGTATGGATGTACACACATACACATAAAAAGAGGTCATAAAGTATCAAGCTGAATTTTTTTTTTAGCAAACATTCCAAAATGTATATGTGACCCATTTTTTGAAGAAAACAGTTTCAACAGAGTGTGATCATGAAAGCAGTTTTAATCTTGTCCACCACTCCATAGTAAACATGGACCATTTTTTCAGGCCCCAGATAAAACCTCAAGCAGGTCCCATAGGTATTCAAGTCCCAAGAACAGTCTGTCATTTTAAAAGTTCAGAACAGTTGTTATTGAAACTCCAACCTAATTCTTAATCTAAATTTCTAGATCAAGTCGTCTTCAGGCTTGAAAGCCTGCAGCAGAGAACTGGCTGTCATTGACTACTTCTCTCCTCCTTTATCCAACTCCCTAGCAAATGTTTTAGACACCCCCAGGGTCAGACCCAGGGAGAGAGAGTGGATGAGGGAACAAAGATGCAGTCTTTCAATGCTGATAGGTTGCGCTCTGGCCTCTGCCCTCTGGGTGCTAGCTATGGAATAGCTGCCTCTTCCCCCAGTGCGATTTCTTAAAGTTTATTTCACTCAGTCTCCCTCGCTGTGTCTCCCCATCTGCCCCAAGATTCTGACTGCCTGCCTTTCTATTGGGGTATTATCTCTATGCTAGGAAGTTTTCTTGGGCAAGATCCATTTGTCTTGGTCCTTGTGGGCTGCTATAACAAAATGCCACAAACTAGGTGGCTTAGAAAACACAAAAATTTATTTCTCACAGTTTTGGAGGCTGGAAATCTGAGATCAAGGTGCCAGCATGGTTGGGTGAGGACCCTCTTCTGGATTGCAGCCTACTGACCTCTGACTGTGTCCTCACATGATGGAAGGAGGCAGGGAGCTCTGTGGGATTTCTTTTACAAGAGCTCAAATCCCATGCATGAGGCTTCACTCTCCTGACCTAATTACTAATCACCTCCCAAAGGCCCCACTTACTAATACCTTCACCCTTGACTAGGTCATGGGAGTGGAGCCCTCATGAATGGGATCAGTGCCCTTATAAAAGCGACTCCAGAGAGCTCCCTTGCCCCATCCACCATGTGAGGACACAGGGAGAAGACAGCTCTCTATGATCCGGGAAGCTGGCCCTTGCCAAAACTGTTGGCACCTTGATCTTGAACTTCCCAGCCTCATACCCGTGAGAAATAAATTTCTACTGTTATAAGCCACCCGGTCTATGGTACTTTTTATAGCAGCTCAAGTTGACTTAAGACAACACTTTTTCTCCCCAGTGTGAATGGTGGCTTGAGGGAGCATTAAATAATGCAACTTCTTCTCTATGAAGATGAAATGGAATAACTTAATCCAGGAATGCCTGGCTACTCCCATTAGGTCTTTGCAAACTGTTGTATAACCAATGTGGGTAAAGACTCCTGGGATGGCAACTGCAAGTTGATATGTAAGATACATTATATTTTTCAGCCTCTGCCAGATATGCTCAAAAGCTCAGATATGTAAATATCTGTTTGCTCCAGGAAACCAACAGAAATTCCACTGACTCATCAATAATGACTTCATTGTGCCCCACAATGACCTCCGTTTTCCCAGTACATATTAACAATTGCATTCCTACAAGCAAACCAAAAGATAGCTTATTAGTTCACTATTCATTTAATTATTGGAGATGGGAACCATGTGGTCCAGCTCAACAAGCTTAAAAACAATCTCTAAACGAGCACATTTTTAAGCGGTGATGGTTTGGCATTAATATTTCCAGGCATCTAATGAATGACTATATGCATATGGTCAAAATATATCATGGATAATCTATCACCCTGAGGTCATTGTTACTTAAAGTCAGCGATTAGTCCTTGGGGGGTTTATATGCTAGTCCCTATAAGAATGATCTCAGTTTTAATCACCAATGGAATAAAAGAAAAGAAAAAAAGAAAGTGAGCTTATTTAAATGTCATTTCAGTGGAAGAATAAGGAAGTGGTTTGGCTTCTTTCCCTAACCCTGAAAAATTGCATGACACACGGTAAATGCTCAACGAATGTTATTCTTGTTGACGAAAGAAGCGTGAGGACAATCATCTTAGTGTTCTCAGGACAGACCATGTCATTGAAACACTCTTGCCCACAAGCATTGGCTGGAATCACAGTCATTTATTCAGCAGCTGTTTGTGCCAGCATTGTGCAAGGTGTTGGACATGGTACAGTTAACCAGACACGGTGCTGCCCTCAAGGTGCTTATAACAATTAGCGAAACAAGCAAGGAGACAGGCGCTGACAATAGAGTGTGGTAAGATTTTTGGTGGAGGTATTCTCTTGGCTCTGGGAGCACCTGAGAATCACAAAAGGCTTTAATTAGGGATTAAAGAGGCAAGAGACCAGAGAGGATTACAAAGAACACAAGATGAAGGTCCTTGAAGGTCATGTGGAGAAATCTAGACTCTGTCCTAAGGATAATGAGGCACCATCAAAGTGGTGTAAAGTAAGGAAAGGAGGTTGCATGCGCCCTGATATGAATGTGTAGAAAGAGCTCTGGCTGCAATATGAAGAATGGAAGAAAGAGGGCAAAAATGGAGTCAGGGAGACTAGTTAGGAGGCTGCTGCATTAACCAGGTGAGAGATACAATAACTCAAATTAACATAGAGACATTGGGAGTAGAAAGAAATAAATGGATTTTAAATATTCAAGATGTAAAATTGATGGGCCCTGGTGATTGATGGATGTGGGGAATGTGGCAGAAGGAGCCAAGGGTGACGGACGTCAGGATTCTGACCGGGCCAACTCCAGGATGACGTTGCTGTTCACTGAGAAAGGGAGCACAGAGGGGGAACAGGCTAAGGGATGGAGATGATGAGTTCAGTTTAGGAAGTTCCCAGTTTAAAATGCTGGTAGGATATCCATGTGGAAATGACAAGTACAACATTGAATTTTCTATGGATTCTACAATGAACAGATAAACAGAAATGGAACGCACAAAGGATTCTAAGAAACTGGTGGAAAAGATGCATATCACTAAAACCAAGGGAAGACAGTTTCAAGGAGATAGTGGTCACTAGTATCAGATGCTGCTTAAAACTCAAATCAGATAATGCTGGGAAAGCAGTCTTAAAATTTAGCAACAGGTTTATTAGTGATCTTGGCAGGAACAGTAGCAGAGGAATGTCGGGACAGAGGCCAGATTTCAAGGAGAATTTCAGAGTGGAGGGTAAGGAAGTGGTGATGGTGAGTATAGGCACCTGTTTCAATACACTTTACTGAAGACAAAAGGAACCGATAAGGAAGTAGGTGGATGTTTTACAATGTAGATTTCATTATTATTCCAGTAATATGAGACCAACAGATCAGAGGATGACTGCCATTGAAAGGATAGTTTGTTACTCACTGTCTTCAAGAGGAGGGAGGCCAGGCCACGCAGGGTCCCACAGGGAAGCACCAGGAGGAAGAAAGAGACAGGGAAACACTGGCAGGAGATTTGATTATGGTTTTCACAGGAAGGCAAGGCAGGGTAAGTAGGCTTAGGATTGGCTATAGTTGGAATAATTTTAGCAGACTCTGCAGCATAGGAACTACTTCTAGTCCTCTAGTATCCAGCCCTGGGGTGATCAGGGCAGGAGGATAGTGGGCCAAGTGTAAGAACCCTGTGAGAACCCATAAGAGAGGTAGTTGGGGTGTGGGCTCCCGAATTGGTTAGTTTGCATAGGAAAAATACACTCTCCGGTGAGTTGTGTTATATCTCTGGGAACTAGCTAACCCTGTGGGAGTGCAGGGGGGACAGGGAAGACCTTCCCTGGCCAGCAAGCCTTCAAGTGCCAGAGCGTCGAGAATACAGAAGTATGAAAATATTGTTAATACACTGGAAAGGAATGTAGAAGCTGGGGAGAATATTATTTTTAGGATAGGAGATATTTGGACTTGTTTAAATGCTGATGAAATGAATTGGTAGCAAGTGAGGCAGCAGGAGAGAGAAGGGACGTGCCATGGAGCAGAGTCTATCAGACTGTGAGAGAAATACAGAGCCTTACAACTGACCTTGGCAATGAGCAATCACTTCAACTATGATGGAAGGAAAGGAGGAAAAGATAGGCATCCCTGCAGGTAGGTGTGTGGCAAGAATTTGATGGAGTTTCTCCCTGGTGGCTTTTATTTTCTCTTATAAAGTAGAAGAAAGATTCCCCAACAGAAGACTGATTTAAAATATATATACGTGGAGAGAGAGATGCCAACCTTACAGTCAAAAATTTTCTCTGATAGTGGTTTCACTTGTAAGTAAAAATGAACACAAAACAAAACTTTTCATTAAATGGTTCTCTTTTCTTCCTTTAACAGTTGGGTCTTAACTCCCAGCCTCCAACGGTAGACCCAGGAGATGCCTTAGCCAAGCTCCAGTGAACAGAGTGGGGACCAGCCCAGCTATTGACAACTCCTGGGTACCGCCTCCTTCATAGGTATGATTGCTATGTGCCCGGTGAGCCTTCAATCACCGGACCATTGGGGAAGGACAGAGAAGGGAGGGTTTTCTGAAGCCCAAGAAGAACTGGTGCCCCAGGAAATGATTACTGAAGAAGTGGGGGCTGACCTCAGAGAAGCAAAGGCTAAAGAGAAGGAAAACAAATCCTAAAGATAGAGGTCCAGAAAGGGCCAGTGCAATTCACTTAGACAACCAGATCAACTTCCTGACACTCACACAGCAGGTTATCGGGAACTTGAAGATGCTAACTCCCATCTCTCTCCCTCTCCCCACAGCCCCCTTTTTGTTTAACAAATCTTTAGACCATTTTCTGTATTCATTGGCTTCATATAAAGCATTAATCTGCTGTAAAGCCCAAGTGATGACTTCCTGTTACTTAGTTGGCTTCATAATATACTCCCAGAAAGCTGAAGCTCTTTCAGACTCCCAGACATCACTTCCCACTGCGGCTTCACGCGGCAAGGGGAATTTCCACCCCACACAGCTGACACCAGAAGGCTGTAGGGCCCTCTGCACACACAGGTGATCCAGATCCGTCCCCGATTGTGCATTACGAGGGCCCTCACAGGAAAGCAGTTTTCAAGGTTCCAGCTTTCCTTGCTGTTCTTCGGAATCTGCTTTCCAAATCAACCACGTAACCAAGTGGAGGGCAAGTTATTTGCTAAAAAAGCCAGGCCTCCCACTGGATCTTGAGGAGGGAACACACAAGTTTCTCCCACCCCTGCTCTCTGTGCCTACTCCGGGGATCCGGTTTCTGTGTACCACAAAGAGGGGAGTCCTTGAGAGGTGACCTGATCTCTCACCAACACCCTCCCCCCGAACCCACTCTCTCCCTAAGCTGTTGCAAAAAAGAGAGGCTCAGACCTGCTTTAGTAAAACCACTAGAGAAAAAGATTTCATGAACTTCTGCAACGACTATTTCAAAACTTAATGTTCTGATTTTGCCAGAGAGTGGAGAGTGTGTGTGTGTTGGGGGGCGTGGGACAGGGAAGGGAGCATCACAGCAGAAAGGGAAACCAGGAAACAGAATTATGAAGAGGAAGAGCCAGAAAACGAAAAGGTTTAACTGACCTCCAAATTGAGAATTTTGTGTAAAATTATAAAGTTCTCTCTTTCCTCCCCTTTGTTACCTATCAAGTATTTTACCACGTTCAGGAAGAATAAAACGGGACCTACTCCACCACTAGAAATGTAGTTGTTGGAGAGTTTTTTCCTCATTAAAAAAACCAAACACAACTATAGAAATCCCATGAGCCAAAGTAAACAGCTAGATATTCATATCAGGCTGGCAGGAATTGTCCCTGTGGGGTTTCCAGCCCACACCCCGTGCTGCCATGACTCTCCTCCTCCATTTCTCTCTTCACCTAAAGAGGGATCAACACTTTCAGGAATCCTCTGTGTGCCTGAATTTTCATGTTCTCTGAGTGCCCGTGGCCTAGGGCCTCCAATTTAAACACACAGCTGTTCCCAGCCTCCCACCGACTCCATTCTCTCCCCGCCCAAGCTTGCCCACCACGTCCCACCTCCACCCCGCCCTCTGAAATGGAAAATAGATCCTGCTCTTCCTGGTGATTTGCTGGAGCGTCTCAGCCAAGAGAACTCTCTGATGGCTTTATGGCAGAGACTAAATCCCTCACGCTTCTCCTTCAAATCAGTGGAAACACCTGTTGCCAGCGGGAGCAGCCAGTGTGAAAGATTTTCTGCCTGGAGGCAGACCATCTATCTGGGGCAAGAGGGTAGGGGTGGCACTGCTGGACCTTACATCACCTAGAAAACAGGTTCTTTTTCTGGGATGAATTTAGGTGGTTTATTGACTTCGCGGAAGTTGGAGGATAGAGTTTAACTTCACTCAGAAATGGTGGCTGCCGGTTGCTGCTACCAATAATGAAGACTCAGAGTCCCAAGATCAAAGGCTTTCTCCCCAGCATGTTTTATGGGAGCCAGGCTTTCAAGCGGTTGCTGGCAGCTGAAGGGAAAGCTGTGCAGGTCCCTGCTTTATTGGAAGGCTCACACCAGCTGACAGCAAGGACAGGAAAGGGACATCCAAGCAGAAGATGCGAGAGCACAGGGTAAGTCTTGAGTCTTACTGCTCTAAGGATTTGTGCTTAGGTGATGAGAACAAAGGAGACAATGGGACTGGAAGGTCCCTGACGTGGAGAAGATTCCTGCAGCGGTGGCTGTGATTCTTCCTTAGGTCAGCTCACCTCGGAAGTCTGGTAAAGTTAAACAGCACCGTGAAAGTGGGACTTCCAACTGAATTGGCTGGATTTCTTCAACAAGTCAATAAACATGGGAAAGAGGGGAAGGGACTGTGGAAAGTTTAAAGAAATTTAGGGACACAACAATTGACTGTCTCCAATTGGTTGGTTAGGGACCTAACAATGTATAGTCCCTGAGTGGATTCTAGTTTGAACAAACCAGTGGTAAAAATAATTCTGGGGACAGTGGTGATAGTCGGCAACTATTGTTTATTTTATTAGGTGTGATAATATGAATATGTGTGATAATGGTATCACAGTTTGTCCGGAAACGTCCTGGGAATTCCCTGGCGGTCCAGCGGTTAGGACTTTGCACTTTCACTGCCGAGGGCTTGGGTTCAGTCCCTGTTTGGGGAACTAAGATCCCACAAGCCATGCAGCACAGCCAAAAACAAAAAGTCTTTATTTTTAGAAGTGTATACATGAGTATTTAGGGGTAAAATGTTATTAAATCTGAAATTTACTTTGAAATAGTTGAGCAAAAAAGAGCAGGTGAAGTAAATATGGCAAGGTGTAAGCAATTAGTAAAACTGGGTAAATCTGGCTAAATGAGTATTCACTATGTACCGTACCATTTTTCTGTTCATATGAAGATGTATGAAAGTGTAAAAATGTGAAAGAGCTTAGGAAGATAAGAAGAGGAAAAGCTCCCCATGCAGGTCAATTATTCCCCAAAACACTGTTTGCAGGGACTGTGGGTAAGGATGAATGAAACCCAGTTGTTACGGTAATGGCTCAGGGTGAAAGGCAGACAAGTAGACAGACCAGACAGATCAATGTGTCAGGTGCCGTGGCAGCGAGGGAGGAGTGTGGTCTCAGGTGGGGTGGGAACTGGGAATTCGTATTTGAGGGGTCGGGAGCCTCCTAAAGGGAATGACACTTGGGCTGACGCTTGATAAATGGGAAGGCTTACGGGGCAGAGAAGTTACAGGACTGGCCTTTCTGCTCTAGCAAGAAAGCACTCTCAGATTTGGGGGGGCAGGGGTTGTAAGACTGGGTGGAAAGGGGGGTATGGGGAAGGGAATTGTCAGAGGACATGGCCTTTTAAGCCCATTCTGGCGATATGCCCCTGAGAAGGGGAAAGAAAGTTTAACTGAGGGTCTCGGGGGTAGGGTGTCGAGAAAGCCGTTTCTTAGAAAAGCCAGAAATGGGTCACAACAAGGCAAGACAGCTTTAAGGAGACATAGAAACTATCAGGCAGCCGCAGAGGTTGAGGCAAGTGCTGGTAGCCTTCCCCAGCAAATTTCCATCACCCTTCCTGGTGTTCTGCTTTTCTGCCCCAGAGGCCCTGTGCTCAAGCTCCAGAAGTCTGTTCCGCTTTCAGAGTGCTCCAGAGTAGACTTCTACCCCCGCCTTGGCTTCCAGGGGACAAATATTCTCAAATAACACTTAATCCTCCTTAAATTTAACTAATCCACTCATTGTGGTACCCTGACCTAACAGGAGGCAGACAAGAGCAGTAACTGGGGGCACCCCCAAATCAGCAGGTTATATATGTCCCTGCAGGCCTGAGCAGGGGTCCCCACAGCCCAGCAAAGTGGCCCAAAGTGGCTGATGATCCAGCATCCAATTGCTTCCAAAGGAATAGAAGGGTCTGGAGAGCAGCTACTGTGCCTGGTAAAGGAAAGAGGCCATAAATTATTCAGAAGACCTTTTTTCTAATAGACCTAGGGCTGTTGGAATGTTATTACAGAGTGAGAGGTTTGGGAGGAAACTTGGAGAATGTCTAACCTGATGTTCCACCCAGCAGGGATCCCTTTTACTTTGAAGTTTATGCTAAGTTGACCTACCAGAGTGTGTTGCCGTCAGTTTCTTAAGCAAAGGCCTCACCTATGATTAGGGTTAATTTGCAAGTTGAGGTCATGTCACTGGAAAGAGAAAAGGCAAACCAATAAAAAACAAAAACAGGGCTTCCCTGGTGGCGTAATGGTTGAGAGTCCGCCTGCTGATGCAGGGAACATGGGTTCGTGCCCCAGTCTAGGAAGATCCCACGTGCTGCGGAGCGACTAGGCCCGTGAGCCATGGCTGCTGAGCCTGCACGTCTGGAGCCTGTGCTCCGCAACGGGAGAGGCCACAGCAGTGAGAGGCCCGCGTACCGTGAAAAAAAAAAAAAACACCTCATTTCACACACAGATCTTTTTTCACTGTGGAAAGTAGTTTTTAAATTTATTTGCCCAGTACTAGCAAGTGAACTAATGGGATCTGAAGTTTTCCTGGCTAGGGACCAACTTTGTCCTTAGATACAAGGTACAGTGTTGTAGCATCTGAAACTGCAGTTAGATTCCAAAAGTAGAAAATGTGTAAGCTCAGATTAAAACTCTTTAATTTCCTTAAACGTAGGATATATTGTTGGATTATCTTCTAACATTTGAACCCAGTTTAGTGTCCTCAGTTGAACACCAGATAAAACAGTCAACTTGCAGAGGCCGTGTTGTATTTAAAAACAAAAAATAAACAACAAAACCCAGCAAGACACAGTAGAAGCAATAGAACCACATTCAGAAAGAAGGTACGTCACACTCTGAGAAGCCCTTGGAATGGAGACCCATCCAGGGAAGGTAGCCCGCAGCCTCCTGGTGCATATGGCCTCTCTAAATCACTGCCCTCTCTAAGTTGACTTTTTTCCTCTCAGTTTTTCCAGTGTGCAGTGATATGATTTTTCAGAAGTTAAATATGCTGATTACATAATTCCAGACGGAAGTTTAAAGAGTTCAATTTTCATTAGTGCATCTTCTTGTTATATTTTTTAAGATCTCATTAGGATTTCTACAACTGCTCACATGGAGCTAACATTTTTCTTTATAATAAAAAAAATTACCATTCATCAGGCACTTGCTAAGCATTATGACCAAGCATTAAAAATAGAGTCTTAGCTCTCCAGGAGTGAACAGCAAAGTTGAAAGAGAAGAATCAATAGAAGGCTGAACTGCCAGAGAATAATACAGGATGATTTGCTAGCTGCTCTCATCTTGCTTTGTGATGAGAAGTGTTGAGAGGTTTCCTGAGCTGGGAGGCAAGGGCCTCAATCAGACCATCGTGACTGAATCTGACCTCTGCCACTTAGTAGCTGTGTGACTTTCTAAGTCTCAGTTTCACTTCTGTTAAACGAGGATAATAATAGCACATGCCTCGTAGGGCTCTATGAGGATTAAATAAGATCGTGTGTGGAAGCGCCTGGCACACGGAAAGCATTCAATAAATTCTGCTATTATAATTATTATTCTGAGCGGGGCCCTGAAGGATGGGTAGGATTTAGACAGGCAGGTGAAGGAAAGAGAGAGTAGAGTCCAGGCTTTGAGGCCATCTGGAGTGAAGATAACGTTACACTCTGTGCTTCAGTTTCCTCATCTATTAATAATGATGATAATCGTAGTTACCATAATAACCGTAGTTACCACATAGAGTTGTAGTCAGGATTAAACAAAATAATATATTTTAAATGCTCAGCACAATAACTTGGAAGGCAAACAAAAGAGACTGGTGAGGCCAGTGGACTCTGGGGGAAAGATTAGGGAACAAGAATGGAAGGAAGACTTACCTCAGACTTACTTAGTCTATGCTCTTCAATTTCTTTTAAAAATTTTAGTGGGTGGAGATTACCAATTTTTAAAAAAATGTAATCTCAAAAACATATGCAAAAAGAGATCAGTACAGGGCTTCCGTGGTGGCACAGTGGTTAAGAATCTGCCTGCCAATGCAAGGGACACGGGTTCAAGCCCTGGCCCGGAAGATCCCACGTGCCGCGGAGCAACTAAGCCCGTGCGCCACAACTACTGAGCCTGAGCTCTAGAGCCTGCAAGCCACAACTGCTGAGCCCACGTGCTACAACTACTGAAGCCTGTATGCCTAGAGCCTGTGCTCTGCAACAAGAGAAGCCACGACAATGAGAAGCCTGTGCACCACAATGAAGAGTAGCCCCCGCTCACCACAACTAAAGAAAGCCCATGCGCAGCAACGAAGACCCAACACAGCCAAAAATAAAAAATTAAATAAATTTTTTTTAAAAAAGAAAAGGAGATCAGGGCAGAGCCCAGTACATAGTAAATACAAACAAAAAATGGGAACCATTATTATTATTGCTACAATAATTGTTATTATTGCTATATGTATTCCACGTGGAATAAGACGACATTCTTTCTCATCCTGCTAAAGAGAAAGAGTACAGAAGAATTTCAAGATACAGTCAAAATCTCAATATTTTGAAAAATAAGATTTGCAGAACAAATGTCAAAATCATGTTTAGCCTTCTGAAGTTTTCAAGTACTTAAAGTATTTTGGCAGTATATATTTAGATCAGAACAATTAATTAATCTCATCATAATTTTTTTCATTTAGGCATTTAAGCAATCGCAGCAGGATTTCTACTTGTTTTCTCAGCTATTTAACTGTTAAGGAATAGGCCTGAAAATAATAAATTTATGTTTACTTTAAAAATGAATGTATTATTTTTGTTTTTATCCAAATCAGAACTCTTCGACACTATTCTGAGTTACTGAGAGCTCATTGTAGTTTTATGCTTCAGAACAGTCTGTCTGTGTTTCTTCTCCATACTTTGAGCTTGAACTTATCTCTGCTTTCTCTTCTTTTTTTTTTTTTTGGCCTTCTTATGCATTGTTTCCCATTCCGTTCCTCTCAGATTCTCCTATAAAACACATTTGATGGTTCAGCTTGGTATGTTCTCATTGGCAGCCCTGTGGCCTTCTAAGCAAAGATGTCAATTCTATAAAAGCGTTCCCCAATTTCTGCAGAGACCCATGGGCCAGAAGATTAAATATCAGCCCTGAGAATCCCAGGCTTTGCTTTCCAGCCTTGGCTCGGAGCCCTGCCTCCCCTGTGTACTCAGACTCACCTAGTTTCCCATCACACACAACCTTCCAGGGACCTGGAGGGGGATCACTGCCATGAAGCAGCCGCCAGGAGCTCAGTTATGGCAAGGAGCCATGGTCACATAGGGGGAATCTTCCTGTGTTAAACTGATTGCTGATGTCTAAAAAAATCTGACCACTTTACATTTTGTATTAATCATCAGAGAGCCTTGCCTTCCTTCAGATAGACTCAGCCTATGACTCTTTCCTCTTACTACAGGAAATCTATTGTGTAGCAAATATGCTAACACTGCTTAAATCCCAGAGTAAAATTACAAGAAGTGAGAGGAAATACTCTCAGCAAAACCAACGTCATTTTATAAATAATTCTAATTTTTCTCCAAGTCATAGGCAGTATTTTTCTACAAGTAAATTTTACTTTTCAGATTGGAGATTGTTTTTCCATCTGGCTTTTCTACTTTCAAATTCATTTGTTACAAAACTGAAGTCAGAATTCTCACAGCTAGTCAGTGGCAACTTGATTTAGCTCTTCATCCAAGAAATGAAAGTAAAATTGATTTGAAGAGAGGACAAGATGTACAGAAAATACATTCAGAGATATCTGACTTTCCTGCTGTTTGCTGCAGAGCAGAGCAGATCTCACATTCCTTCTCTTTGGCCCCAAAACACTTCTCTGGAAATTCTCTTGCGTGACAGCCAAAGATACCCATATTTAGAGCATGACCTGTAAGTGAGGGCAAAGGATCACTTTTAAAAGAACAAGTCTGGGAGCTATCATTTTTTCCAGACGGATATGAAGTCATTTTCAAATAAAGGCATTGATTTCTTTGGGGTCTTGTCAGTGACAGTTCAAAGTTTGCGTTATCAGAGGAAGGGAGAAGCTGAATCTTCCAGGAAAAGATGATGGACTTAGTGATGGGAACTGAGGACAAGATTTTCTATAAAGCCATGAATTAATGAAGGTTAAGCTGCAGGGCCCCTTACTTGCAGAGGCCCCTGTGAGTGCTGGGGGTTAGCTGCTGGTGGGAAAGGGAAGAAGCATTTCCATGTAAGCATTTCTGGTAAATTGCCTAATCTCAGAAGGAAAGAACTCAAATCTCCACAGCTCTAGTAATTTGTTGTGATTTATTTTCCTCTTTCTGTATGTTTATTTTCATACCCATTTTTTTCATAATTTTATTGTATTTTCCTTAAAGAGAGTGCCCAAAGTTGTATAAGCTTCAGGACCTACAAAATCTGGCTCTACTGTTGTAACAGAATGGATAATATTTTATTATAATTTATTGCCTAGTGTCAGTCCCTAGTAATCTTAATTAGTGGCTCCTTTTTAATTTTACAAACAATTATAGGGACTTCCCTGGTGGTGCAGTGGTTAAGAATCCACCTGCCAATGCAGGGGAACACGGGTTCGAGCCCTGGTCTGGGAAGATCCCACATCCCGCGGAGCAACTAAGCCTGTGCACCACAACTACTGAGCCTGTGCTCTAGAGCCCGTGGGCCACAACTACTGAGACCACGGGCCACAACTACTGAGCCCACATGCTGCAACCACTGAAGCCTGCGCACCTACAGCCTGTGCTCCGCAGCAAGAGAAGCCACCACAATGAGAAACCCTCACACCACAAAGAAGAGTAGCCCCCGCTCGCCACAACTAGAGAAAGCCCACACACAACAATGAAGACCCAACGCAGCCAAAAATAAATAACTAAATTAAAAAATAAATAAATAAAAATAATTATAGTATAATGTTTCCCTCATTCAGCCAAGGCATGGAATGAGAATTTAGAGGTGTGTGTGCGTGTGCATGTGCGTGTGTGTGTGTATGCTGCATGCCATAGGTTGAATAGAGAACAGTGATATTAGGGCTCTGAAGGAGGGACTTTCTCCTTCTGCTAGAAAATGGACTATTAATGATTTTTCCTCACTGAGACATTGAAATGTTCTAAACTGGCAATATGTTTGTGGCTTTTCACAGTTATGAACACATACTGATATATCAAAGAACCCACCATCACCACCACCCACCCTTCCCTTCAGTACAATTTGCTGGACTGAAAGAGCTTATCATTGGATCTCCTATAAGAATATGGTTGAGCACGTTGTTCAGCGCTTCACACTATCCTACTCCAGGAGACTCTCCAAAGAATTTGTCTGGTCCTAGTACCAAGCATGATTTACTTATTCGAAGACACTGGCCTTTTTTTTTTTATCTTATCAATTATGTGAACTGTATAACCAGTCGTACTTCCCACTTTGAGTTGGTTGCTGGTAAGCCTGAAGTGAAATGTGCACTCGGGTCATGACTAATAATTACGGTGTGCTTTTGTAGTCGCATTCCTGGCTCTGTTTTATGTTGTCTTTCTTCTTTTGTTTCTAATTATTTTTCATGCTGTACTGTTCATTTTATGCCTCCTATCTCAAGAGAGTAGGGATATGAATTAATAAAACATTATTTCTAAAACATTCTGTTTATAGTTGTATCGTAGCCACAAGGATTTGTAGCAAAAATTCTCTACTTATCACGCCAAAAACTAAAAGGATTTTGAAGGTGGAATATTTAGCTGTGAAGCATCCTCTTGATGCTTCCCACTTACCCTCTCCACACTCATACTTCCGCTTGCTCACCAAGGGTGTCAAGTGTGCCTCTTACATCATCCCAGCATTCTGTCACTTAATCTCGGGGAACACTAATGGTGGAACTTGTTTCTATCCCATCAGAATTTATCCCACCATCTATCTCTCCCCATCCCCATTCATTATAAGGAATGCTCTGAGAATGCTTAGCAAGATTCAAATTGTACTCAGCATATCAGTAAAATGTACTCAGGGCAGATGGATACAAATGAAGTTTGAGAAGATTCTTAAAGAGAGTGTGAAGGCACTCTGGCCTAGGAATGGCATTACAAATAATTCAGACAGGAAAGAGATCTGATCATGGGAGGGGGAGGCCCAACCTCCCTGGACCCTCCAAAAGACTTGAGCTATCTTTGTAGAGACACTAGACCTGCTGGAAGAAGCAAGCAAGGACTGATGTACGGAGAGGCCTGAAGGTGTGGAAAGCTGCTGATTAGCGGGGACAGGGGTTTAAGTCTTGTCAGGACAGTCTTCCTCTGGACTAGTCTGAATTTAATAGCCCCCATCCAAACTTCTAATCACTCAAAATTTCAGATTCAGATCAGTGTGAGAACAGAGTCTAAAGAAGACACTTGCCATTACCCCCAAAATTTAGTTCTAATGTCCTTTTGCCCCAAATGCCCCTCTTATGTAAGTGTTCAGTCCCCAGGCTGTCCCTCCATAGCATCTCCCACCTGTCTAACTTCAGTCTCCTAGAAGCCCTCTCATTGATACCATTGATCTCTTTTCTCTATTTCAGTCAGAGGTACATTTCTCAGACTTGTTTCTCCTTATTCCTAAAAAGAGGGGGTGGGTGAGCTGTGGGTAAATTTGAGATTCTGCATGAACCAGACTAATCTAAGTATTTTATTTCTACTCACAGATTGAGATGACTACTACTGAGTTATGTCACCTAAGAAAGGAAAGTCAACTTTCAAAAATACTTTAAGACCAGATGGAAGGAGATATTGAACGGTGTCTTAGTCAGTTTGGGCTGCTATAACAAAGTACCATAAACTGGGTGGCCTGTAAACAATATAAATTTGTTTCTCACAGTTCTAGAGGCTGGGAAGTCCAAGATCAAGGTGCCAGCAGAGTTGGTGTCTGGTAAAAGCCACATCCTGGTTCGCAGACTCTGCAACTGAGGTTGCAGACAATCTAAACTGTGACTATGGCAGACACTGTTTGTTGCTTCCCAGTGTTCATTCCCCCACATTTTCCTTTGCTAACAAAATCCCAGTTGTATTAGTTGTATTAGTTGTATTAGTTGTATTAGTATTAGATGACCATGTGTCTCAGAAACACTGGGCTCTTCCTCCTTCCAGGGATGAATCCTGATTAGGCTGATCATGGTATTCTATCAATATTTAGGTTTATAAAGCAATGCAGGAAGCAGGGCTGCTAGGGGACTTCTGGAAGAGTTTTCGTCATCCTTACAATGGAACATGACGAAGGGTCATGGCTTTTCCCCTCTTCCAATCTCAGGACATGATGAACTACAGCAGCCACCTTGAGGACATGACGGGATGAGCCTGAGAACAAGCTGAAGATGGCAGAGCAGAAAAGTGGACAGAACCTGGGTCCTTGGTTACATCTTTGAGCCATTGAATTAATCACCTCTGGAATCCCCTTGCTTCTAGAATTTTAATGAGAGGTAAAAAAAAAATTTTTATTATTTAAATTCAATTCAATTTTGTTTTCTGTTACTTGCATCAGAAACATATCCACTGATATAATGACCAAAAGTATAAGAACCAAAAAAATAATATTCAACACTCTCCAGAAATGAGTATGCCCACTGGGGACAATTAAGATTCCCAGCAAGACCAAGTAGCACCAACTTAAGTTATGTAAATACCACTCTTGTCAATTTACCATTTTCATTATGATTCTTTTGCCTAAACTTATGCATATATCCAGTAGTTTCCCCTAAGTTATTTTACACTCACTACCTTTTTTGGAGAGGGCAGGGAGGGTTTGAGGAAGCAGCTGGTTGTACTCTAGAACAGAGTTCAGTAAACTTGACCAGATAAAGGCCAGATAGGAAATATTTTATGTTTTGTAGGCCATATGTCTCTGTCACAACTTCTTAACTCTACCAGTATAACACAAAAGTAGACATAGAGGGACTTCCCTGGTGGCGCAGTGGTTAAGAATCCGCCTGCCAATGCAGGAGACGTGTGTTCAAGCCCTGGTCCGGGAAGATCCCACATGCCACGGAGCAACTAAGTCCGTGTGCCACAACTACTGAGCCTGTGCTCTAGAGCCCGTGAGCCACAACTACTGAGCCCGCAAGCCACAACTACTGATGCCCAGGCGCCTAGAGCCCGTGCTCAACAAGAGAAGCCACCACAATGAGAAGCCCGCACACTGCAGTGAAGAGTAGCCCCCCTCGCCGCAACCAGAGAAGGCCTGCACACAGCAACAAAGACCCAACATAGCCAAAAATAAATAAATTTATTTTTAAAAAAGTAGACATAGATATTATATAAATGAATGAGCATGGCTATATTCCAAACTTTATTTATGAGTGCTGAAATTTGAATTTCATATAATTTTCATGTGTCACACAATTTTACTTTTTGATTGTTTTCAATCATTTAAGAATTTTAAAATCACACAAATGAGTACATGTAAAACTGGGAAACTCTAGACAAGATCAATGGATTATATCAATGTCAGTGTCCTGATTGTATATTGTACTGTATAGTTTTGTGAGATGTTACCACTGAGGGAAACTAGAGAGTATACAGGATCTCTCTGATTTTTTTATCATGGTAAAATATACATAACATAAAATGTATTATTTTAATCATTTTTAAGTTTACAATTTAGTGGTATTAAGTACATTACAATGTTGTGCAACCATCACCACTATCTACCTCCAGAACTTCTACATTGTTCCAAAATGAAACTCTGTAGCCGATAAAAAATATCTCCCCATTCCTCCCTTCCTGCTGTCCCTTTTCAGTTTCTATGAATTTGACTACTCTAGGTACATCATAAGTGGAATCATATAGTATTTGTTTGTGTCTGGTTAATTTCACTTAGCATAATGTTTTCAAGGTTCATCCATACTGTAGCTTGCGTCAGAATTCCATTTCTTTCTAAGGCTGAATAATATTTCATTGTATGTGTATACCACATTTTGTTTATCTTATCACACATTGATGGACATTTGAGTTGTTTCCACCTTTTGGGTACTGTGAATAATGCTGTTATGAATGTGAGTGTACAAACATATATTTGTTTGTACAAAGGTCCCTGCTTTCAATTCTTTTGGATGTAGACCTAGAAGTAGAATGGCTGGCTCATTTTTGGCTAGTAATTTTTAATGGTTGGTAATTTTTAACTGTATTCTTAACTTTTTGAAGAGCCACCATAATGTTTTCCATAGCAGCTACATTATTCTACATTCCCACCAGTAGTGCAACAAGGGTTCCAATTTCTCCACATCCTTGACAACACTTGTTATTTTGATTTTCCTAATTTTTTTTTTTTTTGGCCGCGCTGTGCGGCTTGCAGGATCTTAGTTCCCTGAACAGGGACTGAACTCGGAGCCACAGCAGTGAAAGCTCTGAGTCCTAACCACTGGACTGCCAGGGAATTCCCTATGGATTTTCCTAGTTTTTAATAGCCATCCTAATGGGTGTGAAGTGGTATCTCATTGCGGTTTTGATTTGCATTTCTCTATTGATTATTGATATTGAGCATCTTTTCAAATGCTTATTGGCCATTTTTTTATCTTCTCTGGAAAAAGGTCTATTTAAGTCTTTTGCCCATTTTTTGATAGGTTGTTTGGTTTTTTGTTTTTAAGTTGTAAGAATTCTTTATATTTTCTGGATATTAATCACTTATCAGATATATGATTTGCAAGTATTTTCACCAGTTCTGTGGGTTGCCTTTTCACTGATGCACAGAAGTTTTAATTTTGATGAATCCAGTATGTCTAATTTTTTTCTGTATAGTAATACGTGCACATAGTATAATTGCATATGAATCTACAATTATCTCAAATTTGAAATGTAAAAACCATTCTTGGGTTGTGGGTCATACAAAAACAAGCAGTATTTGGCCCCAAATCCATAGTCTGCCACCCTCTGCTACAGATAGAAGACGGAGTTGCAACTCTTTCCTTGTACTCAAAACTCTATCCAGTCCCTCATCCTGCTCCTAACCCACTGCTTCTGGGGCTTAAGAACTTAAAATACTGCAGCCACATATATTTCTGTATATTTCTGGATATGGGTATAAACATGGTGCTTTTTTCAAATAAATTTATTTATTTATTATTATTTTTGTCTATGTTGGGTCTTCGTTGCTGCACATGGGCTTTCTCTAGTTGCAGCAAGCGGGGGCTACTCTTTGTGCAGTGCGCGGGCTTCTCATCACAGTGGCTTCTCTTGTCGCGGAGTACGGGCTCTAGGCGCGCGGGCTTCAGTAGTTGTGCCTCACGGGCTCAGTAGTTGTGGCTCACGGGCTCAGTAGTTGTGGCTCACAGGCTCTAGAGCGCAGGCTCAGCAGTTGTGATGCATGGGCTTAGTTGCTCCGCGGCATGTGGGATCTTCCCGGACCAGGGCTCAAACCCATGTCCCCTGCATTGGCAGGTGGATTCTTAACCACTGCACCAACAGAGAAGTCCTGGATTCTATTTTATGTATTCTAAAAATCAAAGGACTTCTCCACAAAATAGCTACAATTCCACATTTAACTTTAAGAAACCAACATTCCAGGATTTTAAATGCCTCTTGAAAGCTTTGCTCTTACCATATATTTATTCCCTTTGTTGCATTTGTGGCAGAGGATTTTAGGACAGGCACCTTTGCACTCATCCACCCAACCTTCTTCCCCTCCTGGGAACCCTTCCTCTGCATTCTTACATAGACTGCAGCTTGGCCTCCCAAGGCCTGAGACAGCTTCTTCTAATTGCCTAAAAGCTCTAATTATTAGACTGTCCTGATATCACCGCATTCCAAGGAGAGTTTTCAATCCCTTTTAAAAATTAAGCACAGAGTCTGGGTTAAAGAAGGTTTTCACAATAATGTTCTAGTTCTGAAACATGGAGATGCCTTTGCATAGTTTTCCTTATGTTCTTTAATTTACCTTAATGTTACATGTTATTTTTTATATATTGAGTATTTTATAATAAACAAATTTTATAATAAGCAATTCATCATTCTTGTTTCTACTAGAAATATTGTTATATGAAAGGCATCAGTACAAGCCATCTCAAGGGTTTGGGAGGTTAAAGAGAACATCCCCAAGGCCACTGTGAATTATCCCAGATGATTCAGCAGCCTCCCCACGGGCATCTGTGCCTCCCTCCAGTCTGTTTTCCACACTGCAGCCAGACTGATCTTTTATAAAGGCATATCTGATTATACCATCCTCTTGCTTTACACATTTTTTTATTTAAGGAGATGTTGAGGTAGGAGTTTATTAATTAATTAATTTATTTTGGCTGTGTTGCGTCTTCGTTTCTGTGTGAGGGCTTTCTCTAGTTGTGTCAAGCGGGGGCCGCTCTTCATCGCGGTGCGCGGGCCTCTCACTATTGCAGCCTCTCTTGTTGCGGAGCACAGACTCCAGACGCGCAGGCTCAGTAGTTGTGGCTCACGGGCCTAGTTGCTCCGCGGCATGTGGGATCTTCCCAGACCAGGGCTCGAACCCGTGTCCCCTGCATTAGCAGGCACATTCTCAACCACTGCGCCACCAGGGAAGCCTGCTTTACACATTTTAATAGTCTCTCATCAACCTCAGGATAAAGACCAAAGTCTGCCATGGCCCACCAAGCCCAACACTGGCCATCTCCAGCCTCATCCTATTGCCTCTCCCAACCCTCCATCCTCCACATCCTCAGTTCCTCCACCTTGTCACGCTCTTGGAAATGCTGTTTCCTCCGCCTGAATGCTCTGTTTCTACCACACACACCACTCCCTGCCAGGGATATATGTTTTCATTTCTCTTGAGTAAATACCTAGGCGTTTGAGACTGTTATAAGGGCTAAGCATATGTTTCACTTTATAAGAAACTGCCACATTGTTTTCCAAGGTGGCTGTACCATTTGCATTTCCATCAGCAATGTATGAAAGCTCCAGTTGCTTTCATCTTTGCTAGCACTTGGCTTTGGTAGTCTTTGTTGTATGCTGTCTTTTTAACAAAGCATAGAATAATATCTGATTATGAGATTTTGCCAAAATGCATAGAAGATGAGTAACTCCTTTGAACTTATCTTAGTGACAACACTCTGGTCTCAGTTATCTCCCGCTCATCCTCCAATGTTTACAGTAATACCCTTTAGCCAAGCTGCTCTGAAAGCACAGGAGGATTTAATATGCTTAACCACAGAGATTGTTTTTCAGACTGAATTGATAAAAGCACTGTATACTCAAAGTCTTCAACATCTCTACAAAACTCAGAGTTATCCCTGACCACAACTTCGCTGTTGGAATCAAAGTGATGAGTGTGAAGTCACGTGTGTGGAAATGTCACCAAAGGCCTAGTCACAGAGGGCACAAAGACTTCCGGGAACGAAAATACTTTTGAAGGTTGGTTAACATATTTCCAGATCAACTGCTGGTTAAACTCTTTAGAAAACTACCAGTGAATTCTTTTTCTTTTTTCCTTAACACAAAATCTACATGTTGGTAAGCACCAGGAGATGCCGGTACTTTTGAAAATTGTAGTTTACAATACTAAATGTAAGTGTGGCTAATATTACACCAATTAAAAGGCTGATGTACAAATTGCTGGGAGTGTTTTACAGACAATTTGCTTTTTATTTCATCAGAATACTCCAGTGAGAATGTTTGTGACTAAAGGTAATAGAAGGCTAGCTCTGGAGCTAGCCTTTGCTAAGGTAACATATTAATGAGTAATCAGAGGCTATAAATAGAACTCAGCATGAACCTCTGTCCACAATTACACCACTATTCCCACAAAGAGAGCTGTTACTAATGACAGAACATGGCCTGCTAGCCACTAGTATAACCAAGGAGGGGTGCAGACCTGGGGAACCACAGCCCTGTGGGAAATGCGCCTTTGGGTACGATTTGCTAAGATGGCATTATATGCTTTTTTGGTCTCCCTTACAGTCTGTGAAGCAGTTGTATTGCTTTCCTTAGGGATCCTCATTGTGTGTACCAGCCAAGATTTTCAAATTCTCTCTCAGATGATAAACCCCTGACAATAACTGCCTTAAGCAGTTGTTTATCTTATCTTTGTCTCTTCCCCTCTCCTTCCCAACATATATTACAGTATATTATATAGCACAGTAGCATGTACATAGGAGGGGTCCATAATGGTTTATTGGGTAGATGGATGGACAGATGAATGGATGGGTGGATAAGCATGTTAACTCTATGCTTCCATAGAATACTCTGGAATTTTGAGCTTTTATATAAACAGCTGACTACATTCCAGTCAATTTCCTATGTAATATGCATCTAAATGTTCCCCTGACCAAAAAAATATCTTCACCAACAGCCCTACCATGTGTCCTCACACTCCTGCCCTGCTCATTTCTTCAGGTGATAATGAGGAGGGAATAAAACATCACCTAGAAGCAGAGAGAGGGCATATATGTTAAGACCCTGCCATTCACCACACCTTAAGTCCAATTTCACACTAGCCCTAAAGGGAGGATAGGATACAGGAATAATAAGGTTGAGGAAAGAGAAGTGGTCAGAAATGGTCTAGTACCTAAAGTCCTACTGGAGTGGAAGGCCACACAGAGTCTGTCTAGAAATGCATCAAGTCTGGGGGAAGAAGTCCAGAAAGGGAGATGAAGAAGCAGCCAGTCCAAACAAATTATCTTCACTACAAGTTTGCCTGGTTGTCCCTCATCCCCATGACTAAATATGTAGTAAATGCTCCTAGCCCTGAGTCAGCCTGAGGAAGCAGGGGAAGGTGGGAAAGGCAACCTGTACGTGGTGGGGCAGCAATTTCCTCTTTATGTTCATGGTCAGATGCAACGTACGTGCATGAAGGGAAGTTCAATCCTTGAATCTTCTTCACCAGTTCGGGTTTAAACTGTAACATCCCTGTGATCCCACCCCTTGATTATCCTCTGGTGAGAAGGATCTCAGCTACACTGCTCCACTCCAGGACAGGCTGGACCCAGGCTCCATGCTAATTCCTTGGAGCTCTGGTTTGACCAGAACAGAATTCTGATGACCTCAGAATTCTGGATCCATCCAAACCAGGAGCAACCTCCAAGAGGGCACAAAACCTACAGGCCTACCTTCTAACCACCAAAAGTTGTTAAGACTCCCTGAGCTTTCTGAAGAAAATTCAGTTTGTTACAGATTTACAAGTTGAAGGTTGGACCCAAGATCCAGTTCATTCTCCTGAGATCCGCCTCTAACAAGTACAGACATCTTAAACATGAAACCTATCCACACACAGCTTCCTAAGTTCGGAGTTTCCAAAAATCAGAATCACCTGGAGAGCACTTTTTTTTAGTTTCTTTTTAATTGAAGCAAAAGTCATATAACACAAAATTAACCATCAACCATTTTTTAAAATTATTTATTTATTTATTCATTTTGGGCTGCATTGGGTCTTCGTTGCTGCATGCGGGCTTTCTCTAGTTGTGGTGAGCGGGGGCTACTGTTTGTTGAGGTGCACGGGCTTCTAATTGCGGTGGCTTCTCTTGTTGCGGAGCACAGGCTCTAGGCATGTGGGCTTCAGTAGCTGTGGCATTCGGGCTCAGTAGTTGTGGCTTGTGGGCTCTAGAGCGCAGGCTCAGTAGTTGTGGTGCCCGGGCTTAGTTGCTCCGTGGCATGTGGGATCTTCCCGGACCAGAGCTCGAACCCGTGTCCTCAGCATTGGCAGGCGGATTCTTAACCCCTGCGCCACCAGGGAAGTCCCAACCATTAACCATTTTTAAGTGTACAATTCAATGACATTTAGTACATTCACAATGTTGTGCAATAATCACACATATTTCTTTGTAAGACATTTATATTTCTTTGTAAGACATTTCATCCCCCCAAAAGGACACTCCATACCCATTAAGAAGTGACACCTGAGGAGCACTTTAAAAGTATATATTCCAAGGCCCCATACCCAAGAGATTGAAATTCAGTGGACATGGGATTATTTTTCAAAACTTTCTAGGTATCTCACTCCTACGTATTTACCGAAGAGAAATGAAAATGTACGTCCACACAAAGAGCTATATATGAATGGTTATAGCAGCTTTATTCATAATCATCCAAATTTGGGAATCACCTAAAAGTCTCTCAGTTGGGGATATATAAACAAACCGTGATACATCTGTATTATAGAATAGTGCTCAGCAATTAAAAGGAACAAACTTTCGATACAAGCAACAAGGAGGAATCTCCAGTACATCATACAAAGTGAAGGAATCCCCTTTCCATACTGTATTCCATTGATATGACCTTCTGTAAAATGTGAAACTGTAGTGACAGAGAAGAGATTAGTGTGTTCCAGAGTTTAAGGGTGGGGGTGGGTTTTGAGTACAGAAACAACACAAGGGAATTTTTGGAGGGGCGGTAAAATGGTTCTGCTTCTTGATCATGGTGGTGGTGACAAGCATTTGTCAAAGCTCATAGAACTTAACACCAAAAGGTGAATTTTACTATGTTTAAATTTTAATATGAATTGGAAAACATTTTAAAGTTCTCTGGATGTTTATGATGTGTATCCTCTTTGGGGAACAAGTGCATAGATAATGCTGGACAACTTGGTTATTCTATAACCCAGTCAAGTTACACTTTGGACACCTGGGGCCTGCCAAGTTACAGTTACTATCTCTCTTTATCATCATGGCATTTGGACATTTCCACAGATAAGAAGCACGACGGTAAGCTGTCAGATGTGGCAGATCACAGACATGGGCTATGCAGTGGTTTTTTGTTTGTTTTTTTTCTTTGCAGCACACGGGCCTATCACTGCTGTGGCCTCTCCCGCTGCAGAGCACAGGCTCCGGACACGCAGGCCCAGCGGCCATGGCTTACGGGCCCAGCCGCTCCGCGGCATGCCGGATCTTCCCGGACTGGGGCACGAACCCACGTCCCCTGCATCGGCAGGTGGACTCCCAACCACTGCGCCACCAGGGAAGCCCTATGCAGTGGTTTTGTTCCAGTGTTTGTCAAACTGAAATCACTACAACAAATGCAGTGACTTTAGAACGTTTTTTTTTAAATGTGAATTATGCTTTATCTCTTAATCAGATTAATCTTCATCAGATTCATAGAGAAATCATATCCACTGATGGAGATCAGAAGGCAACCTATGAACTTATCAAAACATATATTTAACATCATGTTTAACAATTTATTTTTAAGATCCACCCCAAATCAAAACCAAAGCCCAGAAATTTTCATGTGATAAATCCAATGATCCTAATCAACTTCAGTGCAGGTCATTTTGATTATTTTTATAAAATTAGACACCTATTTTACAGAAAGGAAAACAAGAGGTTTATTTAACCAAGATGCAAAGTGAGTCAGTGGCATATTTGACAACAGACTCTTCATAGATCCCTTTATTTGCGAAAATTTACAACTATGGAAAACAAATGAAAATTGTGGACAGATGTTTATGTGAAGTAACCAACCTCATTAATTGTGGATCTAACCTGTGCCCAATCTCACTTTAAGAAAAAAGCCATATCCTGCTGTAGTTAACCATCTACTTAAACAAGGTGGATAAAATTCAAATAGAAGGGCTTCCCTGGTGGCGCAGTGGTTGAGAGTCTGCCCGCCGATGCAGGGGACACGGGTTCGTACCCCGGTCCGGGAAGATCCCACATGCCGTGGAGCGGCTGGACCCGTGAGCCATGGCCGCTAAGCCTGTGCGTCCGGAGCCTGTGCTCCGCAACAGGAGAGGCCACAACAGTGAGAGGCCCGCGTACCGCAAAAAAAAAAATTCAAATAGAAGCTTCCAAGTATAAGAAAAGGAAGCAGTAGGCAATGTTCAGATTGGAAGATAATGCTCATTTCAATTGCGGGACAAAGGAAAAAAACCAAAACAAAACATCTCCCTGTGCAGAGAGGTAGTGAGGTAGTGAGGTAGTGCAGTGAGGTATCTGATGCTTCCATCCCACTAGAGTACATTTTCTAATTTACAATTCTTTTTGCTTGCCCTAGCCTCAAACTATTTCTGTTACCACTATTGCTTTGCTTCCTCATCACTTTGCAAATGATGCATGCTGTTCATGTTGCTTCTTTTTTTAGAGCTGCTTGTGCCTGAAAGGAAATGGAGCTACAAGTGTTTCCTTTCCATTCAAAACTAGCACTTTTTTGTAGTGGGGGAGGAAGCTGAGGACTTACAGCTTACTCTAGCAGTTTGAGACAGCACTGAGTTTTCCTATAAGCCTCTCTAGAAGTCCTTGTGTTATAAATTATTTACCAATTTTATCACACCCTCCAGGAAGCAAGCTGGGCAAATTCTCCTGATGCCAGATGGCTCGGCAGACTTTTCTGGTGTTGCTACTCTATTGCACATCTCTGCTGCTATTACCCCACACCCCAAATTACATCCAAAAATAAAGTGCATAAAAAGCTCATTATTTCACAGGTCCCTAGGCAAAATTTCCTTCTCTGTGGAGGAGGTAATTTGATCTTTCCCCAAACTGTGAATAGTGAGTCTTCCTCCAAGTAGTAGTTTAAAATAAAAATCATGTTGGGGAGTTGCATGAATTTGATAGTAAAAGATGACTTTTTGGGAAAATTGCCATGTTCATTATATAAATCGGAATACTTTTCGTTGTAAGCGACAGACCATATTTGAACCAGCTTAGAGAGGGAAGGGCATCTATTGGCTCATATAACCAGAAAAGATAAGGGAAAGAATAATTCAAGGGCTTGACACCACCAATACAGTTTTCCCCTGTGCCTCTTGCTTCTGCTTTTCTCTGCAAGTTGAGGATATGGCAGGATTTGGGGGACACGTATTTCAGTTTCACCATAAAAGAGGGAAGAAATAATGCAACCTGCGTGGGTGTACACACACAAACACACACATCAGTCACGTCCAGAAGATTCAGACTGCATGTTAGAGCAGTGGGGTGCAAGGGAACAATTCTTCAAAAGGAAGGGGAGAGCACAGGCATGGCCCCTGGGGGAATTGTTCTGAGCCAGGAACAGATTATTTTTATCTTGAGGCTTTATGTATTTCCAGGCATAAAGCCTCATATTCCCAAGAATACATTTATGCCATTTTGAGAAGCACAGACACATGTCATACAGTATTTTAGAGGGCCTCACATTCAAGTCCTGTGAAGAATTGTCTACTGAAGAACGGTCTGTTCTCTGATAAGACATTTAGATGGACGCTGAGAGCCTCAGGAACTTGTGCGAGACGACGATGAGGGAGTTAAAAATCCTTTTCAGAAAAAATTAACAGGAATGTTGGGTTATTGAAAGAAAGAAAAGGATAGAAGGAATAAAGTGAGAGAGAAGAACGAGTTGGCATGAGCCTGAGCATTGCATTAAAAATCCCTAGTAGTGAGAAGGCAAGGAATCTAAAAGTTAGGAGATGTAACATTAAATTTGAAGTTGTTTGTGTTGCTGTGGTGTAAATCCTCTGACCAAGACAGATTCAGTGTTCTACAAATGCATTTTCTTTTTTTCCTTGGTTCAAAACTAGACTACGTTTACCAGCCCCCTAGCAGTTAGGTGTAGCTATAGCACTAGTTCTAGTCAAGGAATGTGGGCGGAAGGGATGTGGGCCTCCTCCAGGCCTGGCAAATATAACTCCCACCTTATCCTCCACACCCTGCCCTCTCCTACAGGCCGGCTACAGAGGATCAGGTGGAGAACCCCAAGGACCCCAGAAGATGCTGGAGCCACTAGATGAGTAGAACCTCAGCCTGTGAAGGACTGGATGGATCAGACTCCTTCCAATCTCCTTTGGACTGTGACATGAGTAAGGAATCATCCTTTTCCTCTTTTGCTCTTGTTGTTAACTTATTGCAGTTGGGACTGGTTTGTTATAGTGGTTAAGCGGACTTGTCCTGACTAACACAAGGTTCTTCTTCATCTCATCCCCTTTCAAATCTTTAAAAACAAGTCTACTATACATATGAATGTCCTATGAGAGTGAGGGCTCTGTGGTGCTCATAAAGGAGGCTGAGTTTCACATCTGGGTTAACATGGCATGGAACAGAAACCGCATTTACAGGAAAGTAATATGTTCCAGAGTCTAAACCCATCTACAGAAGCAGGGGTTCAGGGCCAGCCATGACCATGAGATCATAAAATCTTAAGGAATTTATAGAAGTATTGGAATGGACTTTGACTTCTACAGAGCATGGAATGAGGGAGGTTTTATGAAATTTTATCTAGATCTGAAGGGGATGACATGGATTATGTTGCTATTTTTAATGTGGGTCAAGATGCTATGAGTGAAAATAGTTTTTGACTAGTGTGTCAAGGACGGAGATTTTAAAACTCTTATGGCCACAAAACCCTGAATTAATACTTAAATCACTTGGATACTTACAGAATTATTTTACTCTGAGAAATCCCTAATAGACAGCTGAATGGGGTCTGTTTAACAAGCAGTGAAAAGAGCAGCCAGGATCTACTTCCCTGGTCCTCAACCTAAATTACATTCTCCTCATTTTTCTCTCTCATAGCATGCTGCTGTTTTCCTTTAAGGCTTTAGTGAGATATTTATTATTGTATTTATTTGTACATGTGTTTCCTCCATTAGACTCTAAGCTCTATGAGGACCAAGTCTGTGTCTGTTTCATCCCTCAATGTATACCTACCCCTAGCACAGTGCCTGGCACATACTTCATGAATATTTGTTGGAATGAAATGAAATCTGTAGGAGTGGGAGCCTCAGATCCGCCACCAGCTGGTCTTAGAGAATTCACCTCCTAATTTAGTTTTAACAAATCCAATAGTTTTTAAACTATCTGATCATTTGAAAATACATGACTATCTTTCTTTATGTAAAGAACAAATGGCATTTATCACACATGAATGTGACATCAGTTCTCATACATGAATTTTACAAAAGCAGCAGCTATGTAGAGTTATTATTATTATTACTGATAACATCTGCTTCTTGCTAGAAAACACACAAATCCTTTTTCCATGTGTTATAGCCTAGGCTGAGTTTGAAACTAAGAGTGTCTCTTTCCCTTCAATCCAGGCAGCAACAATATTAAGTAAATAGCCTTCCTGGCTGAACCTCAGCTGACCTGCCTACTGGAACCTTTCTTATCAGAGTTTCAGGAATAATAACTGTTTTTTAAGAACACGATATTGATAGAGCAGTACCTTTTTTTTCTGATTGCTTTGTGCAAGTCTGGCAATTCTTCCTCAAACAGTACAGCTTAGACTCATAATTATGCTTAAACTTCCATCTAATACCATCTTAGCAGGTTTTAATCATTTTGTACAAATTTATACTGGAGATATACTTACCTCTTTTCCTTTGTTTGCTTACAAGCTTATGGAGGCAGATTCAATAAATACCTATCGATCTTTTTTCCTTCATTCTGAGAATGATTCCTTAGGATAATTATTGTTTCTTGGAATAGTAGAAAAAAATGAAGACTAAATTCTACATCAACTTCTCAATTTTATAGATGAAGCAACTAAAACCTAAAGGAACCAAGTTTACTTGCCTGACATCAGATAGCTAGTTAGCAGCAGATCACTTTCCCTCTGACTTGACTTCAATATTGTAACATGTTGATATTTCGCATGACAACAGCTTCACAAGCACAACCTCACTTACATACCAAATGATTACTTTGAGTTCATCGTGAAATTGCAAAGTAATTTACAACATACCATAGTAAATGGCAACACATCAGTCCCAGAGCAGAACTTTTAGTAATAGTAAACCTCTTGCAATTTCTCAAATATGTCACATGATCTTGTTAAGCCTCCATGCTACTATAAACGATTTTACTGCAGTCTGGATTCTCCTTTCCTGCCTGATGAACCCTTTTCATCCATCAACACCCAGTTCAAAGGTCACCTCTCTTTGTAGCCTTTCTTGTCTCTTCAAACACTCTCTTCTCTGTATTGCCCTGGCTCTTTATTCTAAGTTTATACTCCAAGAAGCTGAACACCTTGAAACCAGGACCTTGTCTATATGCCTCTCCCAGCACCCAGCACTGGCTTTTATGCTTAATAGATAATTAATATCACTGAAGGAGTAAGTGAATGAATTAATAAGCAAATTGAATTAAATATCCTCTGCCAAAAATTATTCACTTCTTGGAAGGTACAGCAGAGAAGGAAAATTAAAGATGCTTTTTATATTCTGTCAGTGTGGTTCTTCTAGCTGCTAAATGACATCAGATATCTGTAGCATCTTCCACAGTGCTCACACAGACACTTAGTAAATGTTCTTTTGCTTTTCTTCCCCCATGCCCAGCCTCCGTTATGTACATGCAATTAATGTAGTGGAATGAAAATTGGAAGATCAATATTTAAAGTTTTGTCAAATATGGTGAGGAGGGAAATGAGCTCCTTTGTCCTTTGAATGACTGGGCTGTCTCAGAGCAGGTTGATATCCAACCACATTTGGAAGAATATCTTGTTGGTTTCTAACACAAAGAAGATGCAGATCTATGTGGCTGGAATGACTAGGACTTAATTATGACATGAGGCTTTATAAAATGCTCAACACATCGTTAGCCCTCAGTAAGTATCAGCTTATTAACTCCTCTCAATGAGTAGTGGCTTTATAGAGTCTAGCTGTGGGAAAGATTATAAAGCTTCTATGCTCAGAAGGGAAAAAAATGCCACGATCAATTAGCTGTTTCACCTTGGGTACGAGATAGGGAAATGGAACTTCTTGTCCTGGATCTAGAATATATTGCCTTAGCCTTAAGCAAGCTTGGACTAGCTTTCTGAATTCGTGAGGCTCACAGACTGAACAGAAGTGAACTTTTGGTGAATTTTATTAACATTGATAGAGGGACTTCCCTGGTGGTCCAGTGGGTAAGACTCGGCGCTCCCTATGCAGGGGCCCGGGTTCAGTCCCTGGCCAAAGAACTAGGTCCGCATGCATGCCGCAGCTAAGAGCCTGCATGCCACAACCAGGACCCGGCACAGGTTATTATTTATTATTTATTATTATTAAATAAATAAATAAATATATTTTTTAAAATACAATTAAAAAAAATTGGTAGAATGACCAAATGTCATTGTTGATAGCTGCACTGTGCAATACAGGAGCCACCAGCCACATGTGGCGATTTAAATGTAAATGTAAATTAATTAAAATTAAATGAAATTTAAAATACAGTTCGTCACATTTCAAGTACTCAATAGCCACATGTGCCTACTGGCTACCATACCTGACAGCAGACCTAGAACATTCTCATCATCTCAGAAAGCTCTGTTGGACAGAGCTGCTCTCTAGGATGCCTTAGGAAATTGTGTCGATGCTTAAAGTAAATAAACTTAGATGTACCCACAGTACCAATATTTTATAACACATTTGCTTGGTTAGTGTGCACACTTTTTTTTTTTTTTGGCCATGCCGGACGGCTTATGGGATCTTAGTTCCCCTACCAGGGATCCAACCGGGGCCCCCCCAGTGAAAGAGCCAAGTCCTAACCACTGGACTGCCAGGGAATTCCCGAGTGTGCACACTTTTTTAGTCCTTGAGGAATAATGGGCTGAGCTGTCCCCACTGGCCAGTTGATATTCAAAGTGGGCTCGATGGTTGATAATACTATAGCTGGTTTCATTTTGTGGGTGAATAGAGCACAGAAGGGTAAAATCAAAAGATTAAATCTTTTATCTTTTTGCAAGTGATAAAAAGTAGTCATTTTAGTTAGGGTTTTTTTTTTTTTTTTTTGCGATATGCGGGCCTCTCACTGTTGTGGCCTCTCCCATTGCGGGGCACAGGCTCGGGACGCGCAGGCTCAGCAGCCATGGCTCACGGGCCCAGCCGCTCCGCGGCATGTGGGATCCTCCCGGACCGGGGCACGAACCCGTGTCCCCTGCATCGGCAGGCGGACTCTCAACCACTGCACCACCAGGGAAGCCCTTAGTTAGGGTTTTTGAGGCTGAGTAGGTGTTGGGTTTGAAGGCTAGTCACTAGCACATAAGCAACATGACTATTGAGGAATGACACCACTTTAAGCAAATCACCCCAAATGTCTCACAATCAGATAATCATACTTTAGAGGGAGTTTTCTAAAGAGTGGGCAGTCTCTCCTTTACCTCAAAGTGAACTAGCTGGAACCATTTAACCTCTCTTTCTTTTATAATGTGTGTACAAATGAATGAGGCTGATAAGCAAATATTTGCTGAGCTCTTTCTATGTGCCCAGCTACATGAAAATACCAAGAATTTTTTTTAAAAACTGTAACTATATGTCTTGCAAGAGTAGTCTTTCATCCAAATTTCAGTAATTAAAAAACAATTATGTTCAGCCTATTCTACTTATTAAGATTTAAAATAATGATAGTAACAAGTAATTTTGGTGAGCACTCATTTCGTGCTAGGGACTTTACAGGCACTCACTTAACCCTGACAACAGCCCTGTAAGGTACTATTACCCTTCTTTTATAAATATGGCAATGACATTCAGGAGAGTCAACTTTCTTCCCAAGATCACTGCTACTCAGGGGAGAGCTGGCATTTGAGTCCAGATATGTTTAACTCCAGAGCCTAGACCTTTTACTACTGTTGCATATTGTCTTTCCTACACTTTAGATAATTTGCAGAAACTAGGTCTAAGAACAAAAAGCCTTCTAGCTAATTCTCAGTTAATCAGAAAAGTAAACCAGCCCTTTCTCCCGCGAAGTTTGCTCCTTGGCTTTGCTTTATGTTACAGATCCACTCTCACTTTGATCTTCAGCTCATCTCCCTTGGCTGAGGGCACACTGGCATATCTACCGTATACTTGAGTACATATGCAGCATACTTCAGAGTAATGAAGATAGAGTGGCCAGATTTAGGAGGAAAAAAAAGATGCCTAGATAAACAACAAATAGATTTTAGGATAAATATGTCTCATTCGATATTTGTGTTTTATATGGCAACCTAACTGAAGATACCACTGGTTCCATACCAAAGGGATCAGTTGTCCTACCATGTGATTTACAAGAAACTTTAACAGGAGTGTGGTAAATTAAAGATGGCCACGAATTCTTTGCCACGCCTCCAACTGAGAAGATCAGTTTATTCCCCTTCTTTTGAATCCTGGCTGGCCTTAGGGATGTTCTTGACAAGTAGAATGTAGCAAAAGTGACATTCTGTGATTTCTGAGGCTAAGACACAAGAAGCCTTGCGGCTGCCACCCAGGTCCCTTTGGACCCTCTAGAAGCCCTGAGAAGGGTAGTAAGAAATCTGACTACCCTAAGACCACCATGTTGGAGAGGACACATGTAGGAGCCCTGGTTGACTGTCCCTGAGCTCAGCCTTCTAGCCAGTCCTGCTGAGATAGCAGACATGTATGCAAAGCCATCCTGGGCCCTCCAGACCAGCCTACCCCACAGCTGAATGTTCAGTGACTCAGTTGACACTATGTGGTGGAGGAGAAACACCTAGCCCTGCCCAAATTTCTGACCCACTCAGTCATAAACTATAAAAAAGGTGGTTATTTTCAGCCACTAAAGTTTGGGGTCCTTTGTGACATAGCAGTAGATAACCAGAACAGAAGAAAACAAAACTATTTTATTATTTAATACTTTAATAATTAATTGTACAGAATACCAGGAATAGGGTGTTTTCTCACATAATAAATATAATCTCACTTAAACCAATACCAAGATCATACTTAATGGTGAAGCAAAAATGATGTATTCAGTAACATCAAAAATACAAGAATGATTACTCTCAAACTTATCATTTAGGTTTACTGGAATTTTAGGTATATTTCAATGAGCAATAGTAACACAAAACTCATTTATTCTTTTGGGTATCTGATACCTCTAGTGGCCCGGCCTGACATCCTCTCAGCCCACCCTTTCCTCCAGCCACTTCTGGGAAACCTGCTTCTTGCAGGTGTAACCTGCCAGCACCTTCCTTCAGCTGCCCCTCATCCCTCTAGCTCTTCTGCCCTGGGGCTTCTCTGATACTCTGACATCCAGGAGGATGCCTTCCCAGAACCTGCTTAGCGCCCAGGTGTACACCTGGGACCTGAGGGCTTGGCCATGAGACTTGTACAGTGTCACAGACTCTGTGCTCAGAAGGGCCCCAGGCTTGGTTTAAGGCTCTGCTATCATTATCTTGAATTTTTTACTACTTTTTGAACAAGGATCTATAAATTCATTTTGTACTGGGCCTCATGAATTTTATAGCTGGTCCTGCATGCGCCCATGGAAATGAGAGCCCTTGACCAGAGCTGCAACAGAATCTGGTAGGTAGATACCCCCTTCCTCTGTCCCTTGAATGGACAGTTCTGAGACACATTCTAGAAGGCCGCACAGAAGGTGCGTGTCACCACGATCCCCCATCTTTGAGTGACCACTTCCCCAGCCCCCAATCTTTATTTTTTTATAAGTTATTTTTTAAGTAATTTAATATTTTATTTATTTATTTATTTTTGGCTGCGTGGGGTCTTCGTTGCTGTGCGCAGGCTTTCTCTAGTTGCGGCGAGCAGGGGCTACTCTTTGTTGTGGTGCGTGGGCTTCTCATTGCGGTGGCTTCTCTTGTTGCAGAACACAGGCTATAAGCACGTGGGCTTCAGTAGTTGTGGCGCAGGGGCTTAGTTGCTCCATGGCATGTGAGATCTTCCTGGACCAGGGCTCGAACCCATGTCCCCTGCATTGGCAGGCAGATTCTTAACCACTGCCCCACCAGGGAAGTCCCCCAACCCCCAACCTTACATGAGATTACTTCCCCAAATGCACGCAAGCCCTGGTAGCAGACACCATTTTCTAGGAATAACTCAAGCTAAAGCAGTGTTTTTCAAGTGCCTTCTACGCCATGGTTCTGAATTCCAGGGATTCAGACGTAATCAGAACAAAATTTCCTGCCACCATAAAGTTTACAATCCAGGTGGCAAACACATGATAAGTTAGTGAACAAATAAACAAGATCATTACAGATTGTGATAAGTGCCTTGAAGAACACAAACAAGTTGCTCTGAGAGCAGGAAGGGTGGGAACCTGGGTATTGGATATGAGGCCTGAATCATAAGAAGGTGAACATATGCCAAGGGCTGGAGAAAAATAATGTTCCAGGGGGAAGGTGTAGCAAGTCCAAAGGACCTGAGGTGAAAATGCCTTTGGTGTGCTCTAGAGTCAGAAAGAAGGCAGAGTGCTAGGAACCCAGAGAACAAGGAAAAGAGAGGTGGTACTAGATGCTATTGGAGATAGAAAGGGATTAATCACACGGGACCATGTTAAGGAGTTTGTATTTCATTCTAAGTCCTATGGGGACTGAAAGGTTTTTAACAAGGGAGTGCATTCTGATTTTGATTATTAAAAATATGACCCTGAGAGGAGAATGGATTGGAGGGGAACCATTTAGAAAGTTATTTCAGGAGTCAGTTTGAGAGTTGGTGGCTCAGAGGAAGGTGGGAGCAGGGAAGATGGAGAGAAGGGAGGAATTGCATCAGGGCAGGTGCACTAAGGGCTCTTACAGCTGATCCAAGGTCCGATCTCTGGCCAAAGATGAACAGGCTCCTAGTAGAGCAAGAAGCGTGTCAGCAACTTCTCTCCTGGGTGCAGAGGGTGCAGCTACTGCCATATCCTCACCTCACCTTCAGGCAGAAGGAAAGGAAACAAGGAAGGTGGCAGATCGATGACAACAGTAGATCAGGAGCCAGCCCTCAGGCTACGGAAATTGTGCTACCTGGAGCCCCAAGGCGTTCTCTGCCTATTCTCAGATTAGCAGACAAGCACCATCCCTGCTCCTCTCCCCCACCCCCAACTCATTCTCAGCAAATTTGCCATAGGCGTGGAGAGAACAGGGAAGAAAAGTTTGCTTTAGACATTGCATTTTCCACACATTTTCAGCAATTGACAATATCCATGAAACAGAAAAAGATACAATGATTTCAAAAAGATTAATGTTATTTCCAGATGGTCTGATTATGTACTAAGAAAATCCAACTGACTCAACCGTAAGTCTTTGGAATTCCTAAGAAAGTTCCTCAGAGTGGTCAAATACAAAACATCCAGAAATCTGTAAATGTCCCATACCAGCAATAAGTTAGGTAGTATAGTGGGAAAAACCAGCCCACTTATAATACAAAAATATGTTTAAAAACTGTAGAAATAATCCTAGCAAGAAATGTATAGGCCTACATGAAAACAACCACAAAAACTGTAGACCTGTGAAACTTTAAAAATAAAATTGTTATAAATGAAGAAATAATCCATGTTCCTAAAACAGGTTTAATTTATAAGTTAAATCTGGGTGTAATTTAAAAGATTTTTCATGCATGGGAACTTTACAACATGAAATTAAAATAATCATAAACTGAAAGAATAAGAATTCAAGAATTTCTAAGAAATTTTTGAAAGACGAAAGCTATCAGGTATTAAAACATATTATGAAGCTAGAATAATTAAAACACTGTTTTATTGATGCAAAAATGGAACCTTTTAGTGAAACTCAAAACAGACCTTAGAATATAAAAAATTCAATTTATAAATGATAAATTATGCATTACAAACTAATATGGGCAAAGGGTTGGATTTCTAAGCATAAAAGCAATAGAAAAAGAAGTCAAAGACAACATCAAATTTGACCACATAGAAATTTAAGCTTTTATATAACAAAAAAAAATCATAAACAGAGATTAAAAGCCAATCACAAACTGTGAAAAATATTTGCTGTATAGTGACATGCACGAGGTAAATATCCTTACTATGGAAAAGTCTCCAACAAATCTATAACAAGAAAACTTCAACCCCAATTGAGAGTAGTCAATGGACATGAATAGTAACTCACAAACATACACATTGGCCAATAAGCATAAAACAAGTTTATCATCACTAGTAATCAAAGAATGAAATTTAATGCAACAAGATAGTTTTTCACATATCAAATTGGAAGAGAATTTTATTAATGATAATACACAAGCATTTATTGAGTATTTACTGTGTGTTAGGCACTCTTCTGAGTATTTACTTGTAATACATCATTTAAACTTCATAATTAATCTACAAAGTAGGCAGTATTGCTATGCCCACTTAATAGAAGAGAAACCAAGACACAGAGCAGCTAAGCAACTCTTCCCAGTCCACAGAGCTAGGATGTGGTCGAGTCGAGATTCAATTTTAGACAGTTTGATTCAGGAGCCTGATCCCAGTGCTAAGCTATGAGGCAAGAGTTAGTGTTGAGAGGAAGTGGTGAAACAAACATTCTTCTGTGCTGCAGGTGTTGGAATAAATTGGAAATGCCTCTTTGAAAAGCAATTTGATCTAAGTATCAAGGTTCTTAAAAGGATTTGTAGTCTTTGATCCAATAACTTCATGTCCAAGATTCAATTCTGAGGATGTTAGAGATAAAAATGGAGACTCACATGAAGAATATTTATTATAGAATTATTTATAAACCTGAAAAATATAGATACAAACCTAAGTGTTCAACAACAGGAAAGCATTTACTAAAATAAACACGCATTTTAAAATATATTTAATGACATGAGGAAATACAATAATATATACTACCATATGAAAAAAAGCAAGATATAACATAATATGTATATAGAGTGGTCTAAGTATTTTAATACAGAACAGAAAGACTTGAGCAAACACATCAAGTTGTTCACAGTGGCTATCGCAGAAGTAGAATTACAGGTGAACTTGATTTCCTTTTAATACTCTTCTGTGCCTTCTAAATTTTCTACAAAGAAATCTGTAAGATTTTTTTTTTCTCTTGTAATCAGGGAAAAGCCAGTGAACATTAGATTATGTTTTAACAGAATTATTTGGAACATTGTGAATGACTTTTACTCCTTTCAGGAGATAAACTGCATATCCTGAGATATTCCCCAATCTTATCCACTCAAACCTAAGAGCAGTAGCAGAGGCCATTGATCATTTTTGTCAAAAGCAGAGCTTCAGAGAGAAAAGGGCCACAACTCTGTCCTCCTGGAGACAGAAGAGAGAGGCCTGGGAACCACCTGGACTGCCCAAGCTGTGAGCAAAGCATGCTCACAAATTTATAGCATTAGTAGGAGAAAACAAAATACATCAGCTTACCTTCTTAAAACAATTTCCTTTGACAAGCACAGCCAAGGTCTGGATAAGAAATGTCCATACTCTCTGGCTGTTTTATTTTTACAGCACCCTACCAAGGTTGATGCCAGAAGACATGAACTCAGCTCTAAATTTCTCAGCTGCATGACTATGGGCCAATCATTTTATTAGTCTCTCTGAATCTTAATATTGTCATTTCCCAAAAAGGAATAATAAAAGTATAGGACCAGTCAGCTCAAATGCCTTCAAATGTGTAGGAGTCATTTGGAAATGAAAATACCCTAGATAAATGAAGATTATTATTATAATTAGACTTTTCTCCCTGCCTGGAAAGGCTCTCATTGTCATTGGGGGAACAGGTTACCTATCGTCAAAGAAAGGACAGAAGCTGCATTGAACTCCACGGGTGCTGGATGCTGACCCTATTTCTTTAGACCTCGATCTCTGAAGTCCCAAATGGCCCCCTCTCAACCCCCACAGGCCCTCAGGAATGTGAGAGAATATGAGCTCCATTACTAAGCTACAGCTTGGCCACCTCTGCCCAGTTTCAAAAGTGCTTCCTTCATGTGACCTCAATAGACTTTTAATGTAAACAGACATTTCCTTTGAACCTCATAGGACCATATTTGCTGTTAGTCATATGTTTGTCTTAATGGGGTGAATAACAGTTTGTAAATATCCAAAGTCTTGCCCTAAAAACATTATTAAGCACTCTTCCTGAAGGTAATTAGTATAGAGAAAAATGCAAATAATTACATGGAGGCTATGTATGTTTTTTTAACCAAAGGCTTTCGTCTCATTAACTCTGGGTCAAGCAGACATGAGCAGCTCTGGTCCACAACGAAGCAAGAATTCTTAAAGCATTCTCCAAAGTTCTTCTCCTAGCAAATTCAGTGGGCCTCTGAAAGTTAATCCAAAAATTGGGAAACTTAAGCTAATAATTAAAAGAGTATATGCCTAAGATTTTAGAGTCAAAGTCTCTGCAAGGTTCTATGCAAACTGTGGAAAGTCTATAGATTTCAATTTCTCCAACTGTAAAACTAAGACCAAATGACTCCTAAGGTAACTTCTAGCTGAAGAGTCCATGACCATAATTGTCAAGGTCCATTTAGTTCTTGGCCTAAATTCCCATGCTGAGTCTCTCTCCCTAGACCAAGTACAAATGAAAGTCATAGTTTCTCCACTTCTCCCTGAGTACTTTCGGGGAGGACCATGCTTAGGGCTCAAAGAGGTTCCTGCCCTGAGGCCTGCTCTTTAGAGAGACTCTTTAGAGGGCTGTTCTCTGGTTTGCCTTTCTTCCACACAGATCAGGGACTCTTCAGGGCCAAGGGGTGTGCCAACAGGAGCCTGCCTCACACTCCCTGTATTAGTCAGCTCCAACTGTCATAACAAAATACCACAGACTGGGGGCTTAAATAATAGAAATTTATTTTCTCACATTATAGGGGCTAGAAGTCTGAGATCAGTCAGCCAGCAAGGATGATTTCTGGTGAGGACTCTTTCTGGCTTGTATGACCACCTTCTCCATGTGGCATTTCCTCAGTTTGTGCACACAAAGAGAGAGGAGGAGAAAGCAAGCTCACTGGTGTACCTTCTCATAAGAACACTAATCCTATTGGATCAGGGCCCCACCCTTATGACCACATTTAACCTTGATTACTTCCTCAGAGGCCTTATCTCCAAATACAGCCATACCGGGAGTCAGGACCTCAGTATATAAATTCTGGGGGGACACAAACATTTAGTGTACAACATCCCCCTCTAGAATGAGTTCCTAGTACCCAAGCCTCTGGAATTTTCTGCCCAAAGAGCCCAGGCTCTTTAGAGAATATCCACCTGGGACTTCCCTAGAGATTGCCAGGTACCACACTTCTACCACTGAGTTGTGTATGGAGTGGAGGCCACGGGGGTGGGGGTACACCTTGAACATTGAGACTGGCTTCAGGAAGAAGCTCAGGGCCAGGGGCTGGACCCTGGCTTGATCTTGACCTCCGACTTCTGGCATGGAACTCTGAGAACTCAGTCTACATTCTAACCTGAACTTCCAGGCGGTTATGAAGAAATATTTGTCAAGATAGGAGGATTTTTAAGATGTTTTATTAACAGCTTTTTAGCTTGATCTATAACTTTTTTCCATTTTTATTGTGATATAATTGACACATAACATTGTATAAGTTTAAGGTGTACAACCTAATGATTTGATATATGTATATATTGTGAAATGATTAACACAATAAGTTTAGTTAATATCCATCACCTCATATACTTACAATTTTTTTTTCTTATGATAAGAACTTTACTGTCGACTCTCTTAACAACTTCCAAAAATATAATACAGTATTGTTAACTATAGTCACCATGCTGTACACTACATCCCCAGAACTTATTTATTTATTTATTACTGAGGTATAATTGACTTGATCTATAACTTTTAAGCATTTAAAATATGGTAGGCGGGCCTCATTAACACTCTGTCTGATGCCCCACAAATGTGAGGAACAAATGTGTTGGCAGGTTGTCCCAGTTTCCTCTGGGCTCCCTTTCACCTCCATCTCTGATAAATAAGCCAGTCTTAGGTAAGGAAATTGAGAGAAATATTAGTCTGATTCTACCTGATCTTGACCCATCCCTACTATATCCTGAAAAGAATTCTATGTCATGATTCCTGTATTACAGGACTAATACTTAATCCAGGTTTGCTATATGCTAATTACTGTTGTAAACCTTTTACATTTATTAATTCATTTGATCCTTCCAGCAACCTGTGAAATAACATTACTTCTATTCCTATTTTATAAATAAGGAAATAGAAACATATCCAAGGTCATCCAGCTAGTAAGTGGCAGATCTAGGATTTGAACCAAACAGTTTGGCCTTCAAATCCTGCTCTTAACCATTATGCTGTAAACCACTCAAATAAGAGGTAATATTTACTGAGCACTCCCTGTGTACCAGACACTGTGCTATTGCTAATACTAGCAGGTTGGTACTGTTATTTCCCCATTTTACAGGTGGGGAAACTGTACTGTAGAAAGTACACTTTCCACCCCTAACAAGCCACGTTGGTAGATTTGAATTTGGCTAATCTGATTCCAAGCACATGGTCTTAGCTAGACCAATTCTGCTTGCTCGATGTCCTTTCTTGAAGGAGAACACACAGGTGGCCGCGGGAGCCTGGCTATACTATTGGGTCAGATTGTGACAGTTACCACAGAGGAAATTCATCTATGCTTAATGAAGAAATAGGCTGTTTTGAGTAATACAGTAATTTGAGGAAGTTAAATGGATTAAGATTACAGGCCATGTTCCCCATTGGGAAATATACTTGCATTTTTAGTTCCTGTGGCTTGATATGAAATCTCAGAGTGAATCATTACATTCTGACTTTAAATGTGTCTTCAGTCCCAGTAAGCGTGATCTATTCTTCAGGAATTTAAGAGCTATTTGAAGCAGGTGAGCTCGAAAGCAGCCTAACCCTTAGACCTGTTTCAGTCTAATCCAACATGATCTGAGGTCTTTGATAATATAATAAATTCCTCCATGAGAAAGAAATCTGACCCTGCATGAAAGTTTGTCAGCTGGAAGGCTTTTCTAATGACAGCACAGTTTTCCTGCTTTAGGGCATTGCTCAAGTCCTCACTGATATGATCAAAAGCTGGAAACATGATAATATGAGCATGAAAACACACATCTTCTCACCTCCAAAGATTCATATCTAAAGGTTCTCTCAGAGCTAATGGGATCACTGAGGGACAAAAGGGATCAGAAGATATCACTCTTCAGCCCCAACTGTGATGACCACAGCTCTCTAGCGTTACCAAATCAACATTATTGTTGTAGTCAAGGACCCAATGGATTCCCAGGGACAGGTCTTGGCTGAGGGTAGCTTTGAGTATTTTCAGTCCTTTTGTCTAGTGCAGGGCTTTGTTTGCTGATCTTCATTGTCTTTGAAAATATTGTTTGATTACAGGAAAGGGCCTACCTTGTGTAGGTTAAAATATAAACTCATAGTCAATACAAAAAGAGATTTAGCTCAAGGGGAGGAGATGTCTGCCTACGCAGTGTGATTTCTTGGGAAAGAGCCAATATCTCAAAACAAAAAACATGTACCTCCTCTGTCCTTACCCCAGAGTCCTTCAGAGTTAGTGTCTAAGATTTCTATAGCCACACTTTAAGTTCTTTATCCAAACAAAGCCTTATCTATATTCACATTTATAACTAGAATCTTCTCTCTATCAGAAAGGACAGGTACCGAACTCAATAATATTCAAATTACAAATTCAGAATACCATAGATTAGGTTAGGACAGTGGATCTCAAATTTTACTATGCAACAGAATCACCTGGAGTGTTTTTTAAAACATAGATTTCTGGACCTCACCCAGAGGGTTTCCAATTTAGTAGGTTTGGAGTTAGGCCCAAAAATGCGCATTTCCAATAAGTTCCCAGGTGATCCCAGTGCTGCTGGTGTGTGAACCATAGTCTAAGAATCACTGGACTGGGGCTTCCCTGGTGGCGCAGTCATTGAGAATCCGCCTGCCAATGCAGGGGACACGGGTTTGATCCCTGGTCTGGGAAGATCCCACATGCCACGGAGCAGCTAAGCCCGTGCGCCACAACTACTGAGCCCGCGTGCCGCAACTATTGAAGCCCGCACACCTAGAGACCGTGCTGCACAATGAGAGAAGCCACAGCAATGAGAAGCCTGCTCACCACAACGAAGAGTAGCCCCACTCTCCCCAACTAGAGAAAACCTGCGTGCAGCAACAAAGACCCAACACAGCCAAAAATAAATAAGTAAAATAAATAAGTTTATTAAAAAAAGAATCACTGGACTGATGGTTCTCAAGCTTTTGTCGTCAACACTCACACACCTGGAAGTAGGACACTGAGGATAGGACACTCTCCTGTCAGCCACAGGGGATTACCAGAGCAGTGATCCTGGCTGCACATAAAAAGCCCATTGGAGCTTTCAAAAAATATTGGTCAGGATTGTACCTCAGACCAAGGAACTCAGAACACCTGGAGGTGAGTCCCAGGCCTGGGAATTTTTAATTTTTAATTCCCCAGGTAATTTTAATGTGCAGCCAGGGTTGAGAACCTTTGCTAGTATGAGATCCTCTTGGGAGGGTCAGAGGCAGAGATGCACGCTTTAACACCCTTCCCCTAGGTGTTTTTAATACATCTCAATAGGGTAATATGCCTTCTGCCCATTTTGTATCCAGGTTGAAAATCACCAGATAACAATGTGCAAAAGGTAAGGGGTGAACATGTGTATGGTCAGGCCACTCAAGAAGTTCTCTTGCTGTTTGTACATCCCCTGCTCAACCAGTCCCTGCTTCACCTGCACCCTCCTCACGTGAACGTGCTTGCCCCCTGCCTTAGCTAGTGACTGTTCTAATCCTTAGGCCAGAATGGCTCTACCTGTTAGTTTATTAAAGGGAAACATCTGCCATCATGATGGTCATTAACCTGAGGGGCTGGGAAGGATGTGGCCCAACTGCTTGTTTCCCTGGTAACTGATGAGTCAACCTGAGGTCAATTTCCCCTATAAATGGTAGCCTCCTTCTCCCCGAGTAGTGAAGGTTGTTGCCATGTCCTGCTGCTGTCTGTCGTACACAGTGGACAGCAGACAGCAGGACCTTTTGCTGCGGACATGTAAGATCTGTTCAATAAATCACTGCTGTCTCTGTCGCTGTCTCCGGCCTCTTTCTTCTGTCTCAGGGCTGGGCAACTACAAGGCTTGCAGGTCTGCGGGTGTAGCCCAACAACATGACATTCCCAGAAGCTAAGTGGTCAGGGTCACTTATCTAGATTCTTTTGTGATTATCATTTTCCTTTTTTTTCTGTAATTGATTAGGAGAAGGATAAGTAACAAGTTGGGAGCAGCAGTAAGATAAAGGAGCTGGAATAAATATGATTGGTTCCTTCTTTGGCCTTTTCTCCTGCCCCTACTTTCACCTACTGATACCTGGACCAGAGGGAGGGCTGAACCCTATTGGCAAAGACAGACAGCCTGGAGCACCCTGAGAACTTCTGATACCTGAGGCCTTTTGACACCGAAGATGTGGACTCCAGAAACAGGGGAGGTCTGGGTGATGTTACAGTGAAGGCTTCTTGGCTCCCAGAGACTTGGAGCCAAAGCTGCATGAACTCTTATACTAATTGGCTGAAGATCAGATGTTGCTAGACGATGACCCTGAAATCTATGGTTTCCACTGCAATATTAACACTCCCTGAGTGACTAAGGGTAAGACACCTATCTTCCTGTAGTTTCAAGTTTCCCCACACATACAATGAGGAAAACATGCTAATCTATCTACCAGGGAGGTATTGTGAGACCAACTAACATGTTCTTACCTATTGGTAAAAGCAAAAACAGAAAAATGCTTATACCTCAGCTATATTCTTTGGATTAGAATATACTGCCATTTTCTCAGTGGTTAAGAATCTGCCTGCCAGTGCAGGGGAGGTTCGATGCCTGGTCTGGGAAGATCCCACATGCCGTGGAGCAACTAAGCCCATGCGCCACAACTACTGAGCCTGTGCTCTAGAGCCTGCACACCGCAACTACTGAAGACCGTGCACTCTAGGGCCCATGTGCTGCACCTACAGAGCCCACGTGCTGCAACTACTGAAGCCTGTGCGCCTAGAGCCCATGCTCCGCAACAAGAGAAGCCACCACAATGAGAAGCCCGTACACCGCAACAAAGAGTAGCTCCCGCTCGTCGCAACTAGAGAAAGCCTATGCAGAGCAACGAAGACCCAATGTAGCCAAATATATATATATATATGTATATATATTTCTTGGTATCGCAGTGGTTGGGAGTCCGCCTGCCAATGCAGGGTTCGGGTACACGGGCCTCTCATTGTTGTGGCCTCTCCCGTTGCGGAGCACAGGCTCCGGATGCGCAGGCTCACCGGCCACGGCCCACGGGCCCAGCCGCTCCGCAGCACGTGGGATCCTCCCGGACCGGGGCACGAACCCGCGTCCCCTGCATTGGCAGGCGGACTCCCAACCACTGCGCCACCAGGGAAGCCCTATACTGCCATTTTTAACTTCATATTTCTAGGCACCTATCCACCATTACAAACACCCAGGAATTCTAGAGTTTGTAATTCTGTAACTATAACTTTAATACATGTACCTATAATTCAACCTTCTGCCTAACAAGCAGTCCACAAATATTTGTTGACTGAATGGTGGGTGATGAATCAATTGATTAAATGAAGGCACTTTCAAAATCAGATATACCACTAATAAATAAAATCACAATGTGTTATTCTAAATGAATAACTCAGTGACTATTTCCTAAGCTGAATTAATTAGCATAGTCTACAACAACCCTGCATTAGAGATATTAAATATGTGAAATACGTAATAAATTTCCAAATTAATCAATTTACTCACAGCTGAGTTTGAGGCAACAGAAACAGAAAAAGTGACAATCATGTTAATGAGATTTAGTGCTTCTTGCTATGCTCTGACCACAGGAATGTAATCCCCAAACCTCCTACTCTGCTGTACTTTTTCTTGTTTTCCATAGCATTTAACCTCTTCCAACATAGTATATAACTGATATACATTATGTAAACCACCTGGCTCTTGGAGTTCACAGCTATATGGTGAAATACATTTGACCCTTGAAAAATGAGGGGGTTAGGGATGCCGACCCACCATGCACTTGAATGTCTGAGTTTAACTTTACAGTTAGCCTTCCACATCCAAGGTTCCACATCTGCAGATTCAATCAACTGCAGATTCAATCAACTGCAATCAACTGCAATCAACTGCTATTTATTGGGGGAAAAAAGTATATATGTTTAAACCTATGTTGTTCAAGGGTCAACTGTATCAGTTTTCTTTAAACTTCTACCTTTTTTTTCATATGGTCTAATACTTGGTAATCCAAGAGGCTACTGGATTACAGGGCCCAGAAAGAAGCTCATTATTTAAAATATGCAGATTTTAGGTGACCACAAATTTAACCTGTATATAATGTGTTCCTGAAAACCCCAAACCAATGTTATATTGTATGGCCCACAAGAAGACATGGAATCTAACTTATAGAAAATAATGTTTTAATGTATTCTGCATTGGTCAGAATGAATTTAGAATATTATATTTTCAGTTCTAGACAACATTATTTTGATGAGACAGATCCAAGCTGGAGTGATCTCAAAAGGGTCAGTCTGGACTGCAATCAGATAAAGAAAATGGAAGTCACTGTGAATTTTCATTTTAAAGACTGTGTTAGCATGGGCATGATAGCTGAGACCTCTGGTATTGAAAAGGCAGTCCATACAGTCTGTCTTGGTCAGCTCAGATTGCTATAACAAAATACTGTAGACTGAGTGGCTTAAATGCAGAAATTTATTTCTCACAGTTCTGGAGGCTAGAAGTTCAAGATCAAGGTGCCGGTCTATTCAGCTTCAGGTGAGAGCTCTCTTCCTGGCTTGCAGATGGCTGTCTTCTCACTGAGTCCCCACATGGCCTTTCCTTGGTGCATGCAATGGAGAGAGAGAAAGATCTTTTTCTCCTTATCTTCTGATGATACCACCAATCCTATCAGATTAGGATGCTACACTTATCATCTCATTTAATCTTAATTACTTCCTAAAATCTCTATCTCCAAGTACAGTCACATTGGGGGTTAGGGGTTGAACATGCAAACTTGGGGAAGATACAGTTTAGTCCATAGCATAGTCTATAGTCCTCTAAAGTAAACATTTTGGGAGACACTTTGTAACTCACTGTAAGAAATGTTTCTGGTGAAAACTGTTCAACAATGAAACCAATTGCTCACCCTTTGAGGCTGTGGCCTTCCTATCACTGGCAACAGTAACTCAGTTTAAAGAACCTTTTCTCACTGGTGTTGGAGGGGAGATTACTACAATGAACGGCAGTTTAGAGCAGAAGACTACTAGGCTCTCTCCAACTCAAAAATTCTACCATGTTTAAACTTTTAAAACGTTGCTATTCTACTAGGTTCAGCCCAAATAGTCCTTCTCTCAAAGGACTGAAACCATATGTGGCTATTTTGGCATAAGAAGAAACTAGCAAAAGGCTTAGAACAACAAAATTCAAACAATTTTGGATTAAGTAAAATTTCACAGTTCTTGGTTTTGCCAAGAGCAATGAGATGTCTGTGACTATCATCTGGATTTTGCTTGAGTTTGTGATTTTGTGTGGGGTTGGAAGTGGTTGAAGTAAACACTTAATCTGCATCCCCAACACTGCTTGTTATCAGTTTCTTAAGAAACTCAAGAGGTTAAACCAGATTATATGAATAAGGTTGGAGGTATCTAATATGTAAGATCATGTCAAATCTAGTCTTTGGCAACCTTTAGGTAGGAAAAGCTAAGAAAAAGCTACTAGGTTAAGAAAGAGAAACAGGAATATTCTTTCACTGCTTTTCTTCCAGAAATTACATGGCCTCCTACTATGCCAGATGTAGTAAATTTTCAACAAAAACGTTTAGTTCTGGATGAAGCAGAAATACTTGGCAACCAACACTGTTTATTAATTCTGAATTCTCTTTTACTGTGAGCTGCATTATGGTCAAAGTTTTTAAAATATGATATTTTAGCTTGATATAAAATATGTTTCATATTTTCATAAAAATTGTAAGTCGATGACTGTAAGACATAAAATGAGTTATTTGCAATTGATGCCTTACTCTTCAGTAAAATGAATTATACTGTTAAGAACGTTAAGCAAAAAGGATATCAAAAGCTGTATTTACAATGAGTAGAGAACACTTTCCATATAAATTAAGAGCAATGCTCCTAACACACATCAGTCAGGATCCAACAGTGTAAAATATGTTTGATACTGATGGCCATTTCTTCTCTCTTTTAGATCCTTGGACACAGGACAAAGAAGAGATCTCCCAACTGGAAGACATATTTTATTGATGAATCCTAGCCCATGCTCACTTGTAGAGAAGGATCTCTGTCTTCAACTAAAGCACCTTATAGTCAGGTAATCATGTAATTTATATGTGAAAGTGACCAGGGCACTTTTGAGAGTAAAGGGGACATAATTACACTGGCTTAACAGACATAAAGAGGAGCTGTGCCAGGCAAACCAGGACATTTGGTGGCCTTATCCGTAGGAGACATTGTGATTGAGGCCCCAACCTCCATTCCACCCCCAAATGATTATTCTAAGATAGTGGTCCTCGAAGTGAGGTCCCAGACCAGCAGTGCTAGCATCACATGGTAACTTGTTAGAAATGTAAATTCCAACCCGAGACCTACTGAATCAGAAACTCTTAGGTAGAACAAGGTGGCAATATGTGTTTGTACGAGCCCTCCAGGTGATTCCAATGCAGACTAAAGTCTGAGATCCACTGGTGTAAGCCCATCATAATATTCCATTTCCTTCAATGACGGGTTTGCAAACAGACAGGCCTAGAGCCAGTTTGAGCCCATGAAATACAAAGAGAGGTTAGTTGGAGATTTCTGGGAAAGATAAATCAATCTCTCTTTTGTTGGATGTGAGCAGGGAATATATTGCCTGACTGTTGGAGGTGACTCTAGGAACTGTAAAGCAGAGACATGAAAACCTGGCACTGTTTAGCTGCTGGATCAAGCCATCCAGAAGCTCACCCAACCTCTGGACTATGTGTGTGGAAGCCATTTCTGTTTCAACTAGCTGAAAGCATCCTTACACACTAGCGCTCATTCCCACTTTTCTTGAACCTACCTTGGCACTATACCTTCTCCTACAATGCTATCCTTTCTCACATTTCTCCCTTCAATCCCCACTCCTTTTCACGTAGTCAAATTCCATCCCTCCTTCAAAGTCCAATTCACTCCCTCCTTCATAAAGGTCATCCTGACTGCTCTACTCCAAATTGTCTGCTCCTCTTTTGAAGTCACTTACCTTCTGAGCTACTGATCTGTTTTCACCATATCCTACCTTCTACTGCTTTCTCTTATGTCTAAGTACCTTATTGTGTGTAGATACCCGGCACCTGGCTTAGTGGGTGGCATCCCAGCAATGCTCAGGAAATATTTCCTATAGATGGTGATTCCCTTGGTCCATGGAGATGGGAGTTGGTGTGCTACCAGTTGCTGCCACTGTTCCCCATCCCCAGCTCACAGATGTTCCTTGGCTATGACCACCACACCAAACCCTGCCTTAATTACAACTCTAATCCTGCTGTGGCCTAAAACTAGAGTTAGACAACTTTATGACATTTATTAGCTGGAATCTCCAAGAGCAAAAAGACACAGGTTACCAGATAAATGCTTGGTCACCCTCACAGGACAGGCCATTACCGCACTGAGGCAGGTCTATGTGGTGAGTAGGAAATGGAGTTTCTAGATCATCATTAGCACCCAACCCCCTTCTCTGCATTTGCTTTCTTCAGAAACAGGATCCCACCAGTGGTGCTGTGTCTGACGGCAGGGAGCTAAAGGTGTGAGGCACATGAGACAGAGACCACTCGGGCTTCTGAGACAGTATAGCTTAGTGTTTGAGGATGTGCGTTTTAGAATCAGACTACCTGGGTTTGACTCTTGGTGAAGACCGCTGTCTACTTACAATCTTGGGCAAGTTATTTATCTTCTCTGACTCTCAGTTTCCTCATTTGTAAAATGGGGATAATAATCATACCTATCTCATTTTCTGACATGAGAAATAAATAAGATCATATAGGTCAAATACTTGGCATCATGCCTGACACACAGTAAGCACTCAGTAGGTAGCAGTTACTGTTAGGAGCCGAACCTCTCTGTCACTCAGTGCTGGCTTCCCTCCTCCCTGTGGCTGTAGGAGGTGAAGGGCCTAATATTTCCCTGTTCACGGGCAAGGCGGTGAATGAGCGTGAAGAGAGAAAACAAGTCTCAAGTGCGGCTAGGCTATCAGGCTTGGCCCTGGCTTTCTGCCGGCAGCTGTGGTTTAAATGCAAACACTACCAGTATCCTCCTCAGCACCACACTTCCCACCACCACCTCCCCACCCACCAGCCTATCACAGCAAGTCACACACAAAGCAAGGAAGTTCTGCAGCTAATAGTAACTCCCTACATCTCCCTAGTGCTTTATGGTCTTTCTGTCATTTGGTTCTCGTACCATCCCTGTGCAGTACCCAGGGGCAGCCTTTGTTAGTCCCACGTTGCCCATTAGGAAAGTGAAATTTGGAGTGATTATGCGCCTTGCCAAAGGCTGCATAGTCAGGAAGTTACAGAGCCAGGACTCAGAGATGTTCTGACCCCAACTTAGTCATCTGCCCACCCTCTTCACAGTCCATATGCCCTGTGCGTAGAATGAGGTTTTCCAAAGGAAAGCATAATGTGTATTTCTACATGTAAGATTATTTTAGCCCATTGTAGAATAGTAAAAATCTTCTCACCTTCCTCTCCAGGATCCTTTGCTGGATGTTCAAGTATGCGTACGGTTCCCAAGAAAAAGAGGGGACACATCTGTCTTTCAGTTAGTTATCCGGAAAGTATTTATTGTTATGCCTTAACCCTGAGCAGTAACCAAATCCTATTTAACTTGAGTGTTTGCCCAAATCTCTACCTCTTACATTTATTCAAACCAAAGTTTCCATATTTGACTATGTACAGTGATTCTTTTCCTTCCCTTCACATTCAAGGAAGGAACCTGACGTGTTTGGAAAGATTTGGAGAGCTGGGGTCACAACACTGTGAATTCACTGTAACAAGGAAGATTCCGAGCACTTGTTTGAAGTAGAGAATCTTAACAGTGTGAATTGTGTTAAGCTAGCAACTCTGGGTTAGGACAACTAATCCTTGTGCAGAAGTTTTGTTTTCAAATTGGCTAGCAACTAAAGATGTGGCCATCAATGAGACAATCAGTCTTTGTCTCTGAGTTATCCATACACACTAAGTGGTGGAAAGAGTCTGGGCTTCAGTGCCTTACAGACCTGGCTTGCAATCCTGGCTCTGACATTTACCAGCTCTGTGCCCTTGAGTAAGTTCCCTAGCCTCTCTGAGCTTTGATTTCATCTGTAAAATGGGAGATTAATACCAACTCTCCAGACTGGTGGAAGGATTAAGTTATCTTAAGGTGAATACCTGGCACATAATGCATGATTAATAAATGGTGGGTATAATTTCTCATCCTAAGCAATTAACAAGAATTATACCATGGTAATGTTTTCTAAACAATATCCTTACAGATAATACAATTTATGATATCAGAACAATCCCTATCTGACCTCCATCAGGCTCAGCCAGTTACTCAAAAACCTCAGTTATTTACAGACAAAAGACTGTATCTCAATGTAATGGGATCACTTGAGGATTTAATGTCAGACCCAGGCTGCTCCACGTCGTTTGGTCCTATGTCACACTTACTTGTGACAGTGGTAAGAGCCTGGGACTGTGCTTTGTCATCCCAATTCTGCCATTAATTATTTATTTGAACCAGGGACAATTAGAGGCAGAGCAGGTCCCAATTTTCTCATCTGTAAAATATGAAGGTTGGATGTACAGTCAAATTTCTGGTGTATCTACCAATTCTCAGAAGTTATGATTCTGGAATCTGGAAGGAATCCTGCCTTGACTACTTGACAAGTGGGGAGCAAGAACTAAAAAGGTCAAAAAAATCTACCCCATCATTACCAAGGGCACCAATTAAACAAACTGCTGTATGTGTGTCTGTCTGTCTGTGTGTAAAATAGGGGTAGATATTTATGTTTGTTTTTGTAAAATGGAGACTAGTACCAACATTTATGTTTTTGTTGTTATTTTGAGACCCCAAGCCACAGATCTCTACTAAGCTATGACAGTTTACTCATCAATCTGTAAGTCTTTGCATGATAAAACTTAATAGTAATAATAATCATAATGACAATAATAACATACCTTAACATTTATAAAGTATTTTTCCACATAAATCAACTTTACATACACTATCTTATTTAGATTTCATAATAACTTGGGGGTTTTTTTGGGTTTTTTTTCGGTACGCGGGCCTCTCACTGTTGTGGCCTCTCCCATTGCGGAGCACAGGCTCCAGATGCGCAGGCTCAGTGGCCATGGCTCACGGGCCCAGCCGCTCCACGGCATGTGGGATCTTCCCGGACCAGGACACGAACCCGTGTCCCCTGCATTGGCAGGCGGACTCTCAACCACTGCACCACCAGGGAAGCCCCAACTTGGGTTTCTTTAAATAATTTTTATTGGAGTATAGTTGACTTACAATGTTGTGCTAGTTTCAGGTGTACAACAAAATGAATCAGATATATATAGATATATATAGATATATATATACCTCCATTCTTTTTCAGATTCTTTTCCCATATAGGTTATTACAGAATATTGAGTTCCCTGTGCTATACAGTGGGTCCTTATTAGTTATCTATTTTACATACAGTAGTGTGTATATGTTAATCCCAATCTCCTAATTTATCACTTCCCCCACGTTTCCCCTTTGGTAACCATAAGTTTGATTTCGAGATCTGTGAGTCGGTTTCTGTTTTGTAAATAAGTCCATTTGTATCATTTTTTATTAGATTCCACATATAAGTGATATCATATGATATTTGTCTTTCTCTGTCTGACTTACTTCACTTAGTATGATAATCTCTAGATCCATCCATGTTGCTGCAAATGGCATTATTTCATTTTTTTTTATGGCTGGGTAAAATTCCATTGTATATATGTACCACATCTTCTTTATCCATTCATCTGTTGATGGACATTTAGGTTGCTTCCATGTCTTGGCTATTGTAAATAGTGCTGCAGTGAACACTGGGGTGCCTGTATCTTTTTGAATTATGGTTTTCTCAGGATATATGCCCAGGAGTGGGATTGCTGGATCATATGGTAGTTCTATTTTTTGTTTTTTAAGGAACCTCTATACTGTTCTTCATAATGGTCATAATAACTTGTTTTTGTTTTCGTTTTTAATATTTATTTATTTATTTGGCTGTGCCGGGTCTTAGTTGTAGCACGCAGTATCTTCGTTGCCATGTGTGGGATCTTTTAGTTGCAGCATGCAAACTCTTAGTTGCGGCATGTGGGATCTAGTTCCTTGACCAGGGATTGAACCCAGGCCCCCTGCATTGGGAGCATGGATTCTTAGCCACTGGACCACCAGGGAGGTTCCCCTAATAACTTGTTGAAAAAGATTATATTTCCATTTTACAGATGAGGAAATGGAGGTCCAGGTGAGACAAGTAACCCGCCTAAAGTTACTAGAGCTGAGAAGTGGTAGAGTTATCTGGTCTTCTGTCTCCTCTCCAGTGACTCTTCTGAGACCCATAATCATAAACACCAAATCATTACCAATTTCACATCATGTAAAAGGTGTTTGCCTGCCTCTATTCACCTAACTGGTTGCTTCCATCAAGGCCCAGCAGAACAGAAATCAGAGCCAACAGCTACCTACCCCTTGGCCAGTGCCTTGCACCCTCACACATAATGTGATCACTGTGAACTTCACTTAGAGACTAACACACAAAACATCAAGTCATCTAAGGGCACAAAATAGCAATTAATAATTTTCTGTATTTGTATGGTTCCCTCTCCTAGAATGTTAGCTTTACAAATGCTATCATATAATTTCCCCCCAGGCAGTTTTACTGATGTGACCTGTTTCCTTATGTGTGAAAGGCTCAGGAAGAATATTGGAACTCATTACTTGCCTCAAAGAAGAAAATATTTTGCTTGGCACAATGTTGACTGTTAATCTACAGATTCAACCTAACTATTCTATTTAGAAAAAGCACAAATGAGTTTGGACCCACAAATTCAAGATCTAAAATATTCTGGCCAAACCCTAGCGAAATTGGCCCTCTTACAAGTGAAAATTCCAACCAAAAATGAAAAACACCTCACACAGAGGCGATATTGTATATCTTCAGAGGTTGATGCCAGGGCCACGATGAAGGTTTTCAGAATCATACAATGGCAGCTCCTTCCACCCATAATGTGCCATAATTCTAATTAATTTCTTCCCACTGTTTGGTCTTTTTACCCAAGCTATAAAGTTTCTCAGGTCATGAAAGAGTATGTGTTGGTGTCTACAGTTTTTCTGTTGGGGGATGGTGGTGATAGGGTAAAGTAGGCCAAATACTGGTTGAGCCTACACTCTCCTCACCCTCTCCCCTCACAAACCAAACCCCAAAAGCCCTGCAGAGAGGGGCTTGAGGCTTAGCTGTAGAAGAAGCAAGAGTAGTTGGGAGCAGTCAGGCAGCTGCCTCCTTCTGAGATGATACCCTGGCTAATTTGAAGTTACCATACCCTCCAGCTACGTCTACTGTCAATATCTGTATCGATGGACTCTATTTGAAGATTTCATTGAGCTAATAAAAGCATGATGAGTGTAGTTAGTAAAATGAGCTTTTAACAACATGGGAAATTGCTTACGCCATAATGGTAGATGAAGAAACAAAACAAAAAGTATATGCAAGTAAAAAATATTCTTAGAAAATATGAATACTTCTAGACCGTAGGAGCATGGGTGCCATGGATACCTGCCATTTCCTGCCCAGTGTACATTCTCCCTCCATGAAAAAATTCCCTGTATTTGCTTTAGGGAACCACCCTCTCATTCTCAGACATGTGTCTGGTGTGAACCACAGAAGTGGGACCCAATGGACTGAAGCTAATCAGCTTAGCTCATCCCCTTTGCCATGGTTTGTGTGTGGACATGTAACCTAATTAGAGCCAATGAGACATGAAGAAATGTTTGCTAGAGCTTTGGGGAAAGGCAAGCTTCCACTTTTCCCCTATTAAAATGGTGTGGTAATGTTAAGTTTCAAACTTCTGCAGGTATTTTGTCACCACGGAATGGAAACATAGTAATGACCCAGGTGACCACTGAGTAGAGCCCAAGGCTCCAGCCATACTGTGGAAACACAGTAGAGAGACAGAGAGAAGACACATCCTTAGTGGCATCATTTGAGTTATTGGATCAAAGTTTTCCTGGAGCCTCTGGACTTCTCAGAAGTAGTATTGGGTTATTCTGTCACTTAGCATAAGGAGCCCTAGCTGATACAGAAATTGAGACTGACTGTACATATTTTAAATTATAAAAATAACTTTATACACTATAATTTATAAATAGCTGTTTCCAGAGTGTTTAAGAGCATAGTCTCAGGATTCAAGTCCCAGATTTTTCACACACAGTAATCCTTACTCATAGAAGTTACCACCATGACAGCCCTGATTTAGAGGGAACAACATGACAAAGCTTTGTGGGTAGAAAAGAATTTTCTCCAAAGCCTCTTTCATTACACTTTGATAAGCACAAAATAATGAAAATCATTAGAGGCATTTATGAGTCTTGTGGTGAGGTGACAATGTAGCATCATTAAAGAATATGACTTTCAGCAATAAAGACTTAGGTTTCAGTCCCCATGAACAGATTTCTAGCTGTGTGACCTCAGCCAGTTGTTTAAACCCTCAGAGCTTTTGCTTCCCCATATATTAAATGGGAATGACAACACTTTCCACATTGCAAGGATTAATTGGGATATAAAATACCTAATACAGTGAGTTCCTGTCACAAAGCTACACTCAAGGAAATGGTTGCTGTTATGACTACCCTTGTTATTCAGGCATCAAAAATTTGTCTCTGAGCAGTTAGAGGAAGCAGCACAATGTATTCCTACCTAGAAAAAACATCATTTTATCTTTTTTTTTTAAAATCAAAATCACAGAGTAAATGGTTTTGAATAGTTTTCTGCATTTGAGGTTGGGTTCTTTAGCCCATCTACAGCTAGACGCTAGAGAGATTTAAAGACATACTCAGCTTCCTTCCCACCTCCTACCATTACAGGTAAACACACGGGAGCTAATGCTCATTCTTTCATTTCTTGTTCTGCGTTCATGCATGCAGAAAAAGGCTGTATATGGAAGAACATCCACGATAATGATGTTAAGAGGTAAGAGGGTGTAGGAGAAAGGAAGGCATGAAGAAATAGCCAAAGCGGGAGAGACATGTAGCGGTGACCTTCCCTCCCACAGCTACACAACGCAGAACTGAGCTAGCCACCAAAAGAAGTTCAGTGCCAGGTAGCTTTTTTAGTTTTTCCCTTTATTTACCACAATAGAAAGTGTGGGCTACCTTGAATGTCACTGGGAAATTTTCTACATGACCTATGAGGCTCAGTCCCCAAGTCAATCAACCCCTGGGAAAATATCCAGTTCTAAGCTCTGGCCCCAGGTACTTGAAAGCAAGTTTTCATCTAGTTGATCTCTCCCTTCTCACTACCCACATGGCAGAAATCCGACTAAAGAAGTAGACACTCTTCATTCCAATTTGGAGTTTCTTACCTATGACTGTCTTGGCCAATCTGAGAAGAGGGAGCATAGATTTGGAAGCACAAAAACTTTATTATGGTATATCAAGATATTTTAGTATTCACTCCAAATTACGCTTTTTCTCTCTGCATTCCCCTATTTACTAACTTTCCCCTATTGCTTTAGAAAAATTAGCATATCATTAGCAGAGAATAAAGGTGTCAAACTCTTCCAAGTTCAGAAGCCTTGGTCCAGGTATACGACAGAGATTTGGGAAGAGTGTTTGCTGACCAGTTTTAATTGTCCCTTCTGCTAACATCAACCTCCCACCCACCCCCACCTGCAGACTAGATAGAGACTTTCCAAGTTGAGGAGCACAAAAGGGGATAAATGAGGGTAAGCAAGAGAACTTGAGGTACTGAAGCTGTAAGAAAAGGTCCTCCACCATGCCCCTTACCTTGAGGTTAGATCTAAGGTGGGGAAAGATGATGAAGGCTCATGATGATGTTGGGGATCTGTTACCATATGAAATCCTGGGAGGCAGCAGCCTAGCAGATGTTTCTTAGCACACAATATCGTGACAGTAGTAAGTTAAAGATGGCCACATAGAGTGCCATAGGTAAGGAAAGCCTGAGGCAGCTCCTCTGAATCTCTAGCAGCCCCAGAGAGGCATAGGCAAAGAGAAGAGCAAGAGGCTACATAGTCAAGACAATGAGTCGTGGAAGTGGGAAGTGGAATGGAATGTATATCGAGTCCAAGTGGGCCAAAGACATCTCCATAGGTGCCTAATGTGGCAGTGATGACACCTAAGAGCCACATAAGGCTATTGTTCATCTCAACAGACACCAGGGCATGTCAAGACAGAGGACAGAAGCCCTCTCCTAATGACCCAGAAGTTAGCTCACTCTGGAAAAAAGGAAGTAGAGGAGATCACCTGGAATCATTTGCATTCATTTTTTTAAATTAATTTATTTATTTTTGGCTGCATTGGGTCTTCGTTGCTGCACATGGGCTTTCTCTACTTGCAGCGAGAGGGGGCTACTCTGCATTGAGGTTCGCGGGCTCTTCATTGTGGTGGCTTCTCCTGTTGCGGAGCATGGGCTCTAGGCATGTGGGCTTCAGTAGTTGCAGCACGCAGGCTCAGTAGCTGTGGCTCATGGGCTCTAGAGTGCAGGCTCAGTAGTTGTGGCGCACGGGCTTAGTTGCTCCGTGGCATGTGGGATCTTCCCAGGCCAGGGCTCGAACTCGTGTCCCGTGCATTGGCAGGTGGATTCTTAACCACTGCACCGCCCTGAAAGTCCCTCATTTGCATTCTTTTGCTATGAGTTTCTCAGGGCCTAGAGCAGCGAGAAGTCAGAAAAGACTTCTGGAAGGAGGACATAACCCCTAAGACACTGAAGAAAGGTGATCAAGTTAAATGAAGAAAATGAAGAAGGTGATGATAGGCCAAGGGAACAGCATAAGCTCTTTCTTTGGCATGGAAGCAGGAAACAGTATACTGGAGGCTGGCCCAGGAACCATTAGCAAATTGGTAATGTGACAGCCAGGAGTTAGAGGTTATATTAGAGATAAGGCTGGAGAAGTGAGTAGAGGTCAGGTGAAGGAGGATTTTTATGACATACAAAATGGGCTAAGGTGATAGGAAGGCATTGACAGACCTTCAAAGAATAAGATGGTCAGATTTTCAGCATTGTGCATGACAGATTTGAGGGTTTCATTCTGGTTATTTATTGCTCCTTAACAAAACTTAGTGACTTAAAACAACAAACATTTTACTATATCTCACAATTTCGTGGGTCAGGAATTTGAGCAGGGCTCAGCAAGGAAATTCTTCTGCTCTCTGTAGCCCTGATTGGCATCACAGTAGTATTCACCTGGCAACTGATACAGTCTGGAAGTTTTAAGATGGCTTTATTTACATGCCTGGTGCCGGGACAGCTGGGCCACTGTCCCTCTCCGTGTCACCTCAGCCCTCTCACATGGTCTATCAAGGTAGTAGGACTTCTTACACGATAGCTCAGGGCTTCTAGAGACCAAGGCAAAAGCTCCTCTTAAGGGCTAGCCCCCCCAACTGGCATAGTGTCACTTTTTCTGTACTCTATTTAATAATCAGTGCAGCACTCAAGCCTACCCAAGTTAAAGAGTAGGGGAAATAGAACTCATCTTCCACAGAGGAGTATTAAAGAATTTGTGGCCATCTTTATTTATTTATTTTTTTTCAGTACGTGGGCCTCTCACTGTTGTGGCCTCTCCCGTTGCGGAGCACAGGCTCCGGACGCGCAGGCTCAGCGGCCATGGCTCACAGGCCCAGCCGCTCCACGGCATGTGGGATCTTCCCAGACCGGGGCACGAACCCGTGTCCCCTGCATCGGCAGGCGGACTCTCAACCACTGCGCCACCAGGGAAGCCCTGTGGCCATCTTTAATCCACCACAAGGTCCGAGGGTGTAAGATTGGAGGTAGAGATAAGCACAGAGTTCTTATAATCCCCAGTTTCTGAAGTATTCATGCAGGAGCACTCCCAGAATGCTCTTACATAGAATGCTCTATGACTTTACTATAATTGCTGGTTTATTTCTCTCTCTCTTTCTCTCATTAGACTTTGAGGGAAGAACAACACATGAGTCTTGTTTAGATCCAAATATCAGTGTCTGGCACATAGCTGATACTCAATAAATGTTTATGGAAAAAAAATTAACTGAATAAATTGGAATGGTTGAGATCCTCTTAATTCCTGGGTCTTCAGGACACCAGAGCAGCCTCCTGTTTGATATAATTTCCTTCACCAGATACAGATCTTCTTATTGACTTAAGAACTGCTTGATTTGAATGTGTAAAAATAACATTCATTATGAACATTTACATGGATAGCTTTGAACTTTTGCCTGCTGTATTAGTCTTCTGTGCTGCATAACTTAGCATCTTAAAACAACACACATTTATCTCAGTTTCTGTGGGTCAGGATTCTGAGTACAGCTTGACTGGATTCCCTGCTTTGGAGTAAAGACAGTCTTTTCCACAAGTGGTGTTGGGAAAGTTGGACAGCTGCATGTAAAGCAATGAAGTCAGAACACAGCCTCACACCATACACAAAAATAAACTCAAAATGGCTTAAAGACTTAAATAAAAATATTACTGAAGAATAATATATATTCAGAAAAATGAGTATACTAAAGAGTACAACTTGAAAATTTTTCACAAGCTGAACACAGCCATATAACTTGCATCTAGATCAAGAACCAGAACATGACCAGAATCTCAAAAAGCCCCTCCTCCTCCCTTCTAGTTATTGGAAGGCCACTTATAGTTATTGGTGACCATTATTCAGACTTATAATATCATAGTTTTATGACTATCATTTTAAAACTGAGAAGTTAGCAGAAACTTTACTCCATTGTATATTTTTGCTTCCTTTGTGGAAGATTAATTGACCATAGGTGTGTGGATTTATTTCTGGGCTATTCTGTTCCAGTTATCCATGTCTGTTTTTGTGCCAATACCACAATGTTTTTGATTACTGTAGTTTTGTATTCAGTAGTATTTTCGAAACGGAGTCATAATGTTGCTAAGTTTTGTTGCTATGAAATGAATTTTTCCTGTTTTCTAGCTTGGAAATTTGGTTACAACTTGATTTAAGTTCATATTTCATTCCAAACTTTTTATTTATTTATTTTTTTTGCAGTACACAGGCCTCTCACTGTTGTGGCCTCTCCCGTTGTGGAGCACAGGCTCCGGATGCGCAGGCTCAGTGGCCACAGCCCATGGGCCCAGCCGCTCCGCGGCATGTGGGATCTTCCCAGACCGGGGCACGAACCCGTGTCCCCTGCATCGGCAGGCGGACTCCCAACCACTGTGCCACCAGGGAAGCCCCCAAACTTATTAAGTGGTTTATAATGTGCCTTAAGCTGCTTCATTTTTTTGAAACATATATTGAATTAATTACTTTTAATTCTGTTCAGTGAATTAGATGTTATTAGGTTACAAAGATTTTAACACACAGAAAAGCTGTCCCCAACTGTTTGAGTTAATATTTAATTCTTTAAATTTTCTAAGGTATTTTATGCTAATAATGAAAAATATAAAACTAGGGGACTGAACCTGGTAAAGGCAGGACCAAGAACTTAGGAGGAAATCTTTTAAAAGAATAAGATTGTTCTTCCTCTTAGAGGAAAAGAAGATACTCACAAATGATGGTCTTGGTTTTTCCAGGGAATAATGAAACAAGGTTCTGCACTAAGAATAAATGTTGGGATAGAGTTGCTAGTTCAAGAAAAAGGGAAATAGTTAGGAAATAACATTGAGAAGGTAAACATGGCTGAAGGTCAAGGGAATTAAAGACACTAGTGAGAGTGCATCTAAAATGGTTGATAAAAGGGTTCTCAGAGTTTAGGAAGATAAAAGAAGGTGTGGGAAAAAACTGATAAACTAGGAGAACAAAGATTGGAGGTCACACTGAGGACAAACTACAGACTCAGTGGGAGTAAGTAAGAGAGGTAGAGGGTAGGTGGCTGTGGGTAGAGAGGGAAACTCACAAGCCAAAATTTTGCAGATGGAGTAATTTCATCTGATGACTGGCTTCAAGGTGTGGCTACATCTGTGGGTTCCTGATATGAGTGAAGCTGAAGATGACTGAAAAAGAGAAGGATGAGAAATTGCGAGGTCAGCATGCTGAGTTGTTATCATGGATGCTGAAATCATTAGGTTAATGCAGGACAGGAGGATAATTCAAGGCTGACACAGAGTTTCAGAAACACAACTGAGCACAGGCAAGGAAGTCAATGGCCATCCTGGTCAGGGTCAGATTTATGCAAATAGCAAGGCAGGCAGAGTTTGTCTTCAACATTTATCACCTTTGTTCTATAGCATTTTCCCCTAGCTTTGTTCATTTACACTTGAGTAACCTCAGTGTCCTCTTTTTGCTCTCTCACTGTACAGGTTCCCCCTCTGCTGCTGACACATCTAAAATCCCAAGTAAGTCCCAAAGCACAAATGAAAAGTTCTCAATTGATATGTCACTTTTCCCCACTTATCTTTGCATTTTGATAGGGCGTGCTAATGACAAATCCTTATCTTGAAAGTGGTTGTTTCAGGACCAGTATCCTACAGAGGTATCTGGAGAGTCATCTAATTCCAGCCAAGGAGAAATGGGCTCTTGCTATCCTGAAAAATCTTTCTCCAATATTGATTCATTGGTTTTTTTATAAATTTATTTATTTATTTTTGGCTGCGTTGGGTCTTCGTTGCTGCGTGCAGCCTTTCTCTAGTTGCAGCGAGCAGGGGCTACTCTTCATTGTGGTGCGCGGACTTCTCACTGGGTGGCTTCTCTTGTTGCAGAGCACAGGCTCTAGGTGCGCAGGCTTCAGTAGTTGTGGCAGGTATGCTCAGTAGTTGTGGCTTGTAGGCTCTAGAGCACAGGCTCAGTAGTTGTGGCGCACAGGCTTTGTTGTTCCACGGCATGTGGGATCTTCCCGGACCAGGGCTCGAACTCATGTCCCCTGCACTGGCAGGCAGATTCTTAACCACTGCACCACCAGCGAAGCCCTTGTTTCTTTGTTTTAACCTAGGACTTTAACCATTCTCCACAAAATGTGAGTTTCTTATGGGTTAGTGTTAGCCAATGCGAAGATATCCACAAAAGAACTAACTCAGTCCTTTGCTTTCCTGACCAGTGCATAAGGCAGGCTAGTGTGCTGTGAGATATTGTTCCCCTCTATCTTCTCCCTATGCCAGAGAAGAATCATCATTTTCAATATACACTGCAATACGAAAAGGTCGAGAAAGCACATTCAATAATGGTAACAGCTGACATTTATTGAGCACCTACTATGTGCCAAGCACTTCATGTATTTTAATTCATTTAACCCTCGAAGCAATCCTTTTAGGTTGGTACCATTATTCTCATTTGGTTGATGAAAAATCTGAGAAGACCTGACCAAGATCATAGACATGGAAAGTAGCAGTACCAGGATTCAAACCCAGGCAATTTGGAAACAGAAGGTACATTTAACCTCTACACATTGTCCCTAAATAAATGTCCAATAGATCTAAATAAAACTTTTAATTTAACAACTTCATTTTTATTTTTCAAAGTATAGTTGATTTACAATATTGTGTTAGTTTCAGGTGTACAGCAAAGTGATTCAGCTATATGTATTTCAGATATTTTCATTTATAGGTTATTACAAAATACTGAGTATAGTTCCCTGTGCTATACAGTATGTCTTTGTTGGTTATCTATTGTATATACAGGTAGTAGTGTGTATATGTTAATCCCAAACTCCTAACTTATCTCCTCCCCAATTTAACTTTTTTTTTTTTGCGGTACGCGGGCCTCTCCCGTTGTGGAGCACAGGCTCCGGACGCGCAGGCTCAGCGGCCATGGCTCACGGGCCCAGCCGCTCCGCGGCATGTGGGATCTTCCCGGACCGGGGCACGAACCCGTGTCCCCTACATCGGCAGGCGGACTCTCAACCACTGCGCCACAAGGGAAGCCCCAATTTAACATTTTATAAGTTTGTTTTAAACACCTCCATAAATGGCAGAGCTACAATACAATCCAGTCACTCTCTACAGGTTAGATAACAGGATGACAGGGAGCAGCAAGAGTGGAACACAGTGGAGCTTTGTCTCTCCTGCAGCGCCAACCCCAAGCTTGCCTGGGACTCCCTTAGCACTAGGCACGTAGCAGGCCCACTTTTCTGTGCCTTTTAAAAATTATCTGATCAACTAAGAGATGATAATTTGGTCTGTGCTTTACTCCATCTGAATCCCCAATATAATGAAGAACCTTATAATTGTTAACTTATGGCTATAATTTGTTCAGGTCCATTAAACCATTATTGCCCTCCTATAGTCTGCCATTCTTCCACAAAAGGTTCTGGCCTTGGGCGTGCTTCTACACACACACACACACACACACACGCACGCACGCACGCACACACACACACACACACACACACGCTTATCTTCTAAGCTTCTCATCTTGCTTCGGAAAAAAACTGAATCAAAGTGAGCCTGAAGGTTCATTTTCCGGACCACGAGCGGGGAAGAAGGGGTTTTAACGAAATTGGTTTTTACTCCGTATTTTTGTCACAGATTGGGAGGTACAAACCGCAAGAAAAACTAGTTTCTTGGCATGTCACCAACTCTGGGGTTCATTGATCAATCACACCCAAACTCATTTACTAACTTAAATATATATATCGTGGCAAGGTTCGTTTACATAAATCTTGGACCGAAGCCGCCACAATCTGCGGTAATCTCGTGTGGAGTCATGGCCACCGAGCCCTTCACTTTCCCTCAGGAGCTCCCACGCCTCCCCGGTCCCCAAGGACACCCGGCTGTCCCTCGCGGCTCTGAGTACCCTGGGGAAGGCCTCGAAGGGAGGCCGAAGAGGCCACGGCAAGAAGGGAGGACGGCAGGCGCGGGCAGCACCCGGACTTCAGTTCACGACCCCGTTATTCCACGGAAAAATGGAACATTCTGCTCCTTCCGCCAGCAGAGGGGAGGTGGGGAGAATCCTTCGATCTCATCTGGGAGAGACGACGCGGACGCACCAACCCGAATCCGGGACGCCGGCAACCGCGTTACGGGAATCGCAGCCGCTCGGAGGGCCTCCCCGTCGCCTTCGGGCAGCCGCTGAGCCAATGCCGGCGCGCGTCGGGTCTCGCGGGCGCCAATCAGCTTACAGATCCCAAGTCCGGGGGCGGGGCGTTACGGAGCGCCGCGGGGCGGGGTCAGGGGGCGCGTCGCCCCGCCGCGGGAGGAGGGCCGCGTGCCGCGTCTGCGGGAAGGAGCCGGGAGTGACCCGAGGACGGGGCGAGGAGCCTACAGGCCCGCGGAGCCCCGTTGGGAACGCACGGACGCAGCTGAGCTGGGGCCCGCGGCTGCCGGCCGAAGGGCCCGGCCCACCCTGGCGCCGAGGGGGACGTGCACTGTGGACACGCGGAGAAGCGAGTCACCGCGGCCTTTAGGTGAGGAGGGGCTGTGGTCGAGTTGAAGGGCCGTGTAGCGGGAGGGGGAGGGCTGCGTCGGGGCGGCCAGGGGACCTGGCACTCGAGGGGGCCACCCTTCTCCGGGAGAGGGGCGCCCCGACAGCGCGCGCCCCAAACTTCTTGGATACTTCTTGTTATCCTAGCCTGGAAATCCCCACATTCCTTCCTCTCCCTGTTCCCACACCTCCGAATTTGATCTCCACAACTTTATCACGTAGATTTAAGTACAAGCCTCACTTCCAACACCACACACACACACACACACACACACACACACACACCACACACACACACACACACACACACACACACACGCACACACACACACACACACACACACACACACCCTTCTGAACCATACCCCTTTTTGGTTACCAAATCCCCACTTTTTCCCCAGTCCTCTTTCCATCTCCCCTTAAATTCCACTAGTCCCGCACTTGACCCTTCATTTTCAACTCGGAGGTGAATTTTCTTTCCCCAAAGCCATCTTTTCATACTTAAATGGTAACGTTTCAACGTTGCTGAAAATTACACCATACTTATATAATTTCCAAGCTAATGTCTCTTTTCTTCTTTTGATCGCTTACACGGCCTGGCCCTAATGAACCCCGCATACCACTGTATCGTAAAGGCGCCGAATTCTGTCTTTTTAAATTCTCTCACCCGCTCCCCCAAGTTTAAAGATGATTCCAAGTAGCAAGGTTCTGTTTTTCAGTATTTTTTCAAACTGAAAAAAATATCACAGCTTAAAAATAAGACCTGCCACTTTTGTTCTTTTCTTTTTTTCTTCAGAAGGAAACCCATTTCGGTTTAATTTGTGTAGTATTGGGCATTTCAGCGATTATACTGCTTTAAAATAATTATTTGTTAGAATGCCAGGATGAATATTCTAAAAGATTGGAGTGTTTGGTTTAGTCAGTGCTGTAAACAAACCCTTTAGACTGTGTGACTGCCAGCTTCAAGTTGGAACAACTCTTAATTTGAAATTACTCAGATCATCGTATGAGCTATTCGCCATTATCATAATTTCTTAAATTCATGTTAATTCCTATTTGGAAGTATTTTTTAACTGTAAGCTGGAATACTACAATGTTAGAACCAACTTGCTATTAAGTTAAATAGTGCTTTCCAAATATTTCTCTTTGGGGACAATTTTGAACACTTGTTTTTAATCACAAGTGGAAGAAAAAATTTACAGGATGGAGAAAGTGTCAGAAAGGGAGGATGAATTTTGTAGTACAACTTTTCTTTCATCCCAATTCCATATTATTGACAACACTTGTTTAATTTTCTCATAGGTAATTTAGAATATTATAAATACACAGCTAATTTAATACATTGTCTTAGGTAATGAAAAATGTGTTCAGTTATTTACGAATTGCCGTGTTTTCAGTTTATTTAAAATTTTTTCAAGGGAATTTGCATTTCAGTTAAACGTTAGGGTGGATGTCGATTATCATATACCTGTAGGTGTTACAATACCCACTTTATAGAGAAGGAAATTGAAGCTCAGGGTCCCTGTGAAACCTAGATCTATGTAATTGCAAATCCTGTGCTCTCAATCAGTCACTGTGTCATGTTAACACATTTCTCATAGAGGATCCACTGCTACAATTTGGTTTGGGAACTTAAGAACTCCCCAAAACTCTTCTGTAGGGAGGATTTTTTTCTCCCAGAAGCTATTTCAGAACAGCTTATTTTAATGGGAGTCAGAATTCCCTGGCGCTAATACATTTGCAGCTTGGCTCTTAGAGAAGCATGGAATGTTCTTCTCCATTTCTTTGATTGCAGAGACATTTTGATTAGAGTTGAAGTTTCTACTGAGCTTTATTATTTTACATAACAAATACTAAGCACTTAGTACTTGCTGTAGGAACGGACAAAGATGCATGAGTCGTCCTTAGGAACTTCAAAGAGTTTACAGAAATTGGGTAGACATTTTGTGAAAAATGACAAGGATGCAAGGCAGTTTTCATTATATGCAGAGTGATACAGAAGATGCTATAGGTATTTAAATTAGGGAGTAACCATTTAAGAGTTGAAAGGATGAAAGGATTTAACAGAGGTCAGCCTTGAAACCTGGGTAAGATTTGGATAAAGGGAAAAATGAAAGGAGCCCATTCCAATAGAGGTATATGTGGAAAGGGTCATAAATAATCAAGGTATAGTAATTATAATAGTCAATATATGTATAATGCTTATTTTCTGTCAGTCACTGTTTTGAACACTCTGCTTATATTAATTCATTTAATCTTCATAACCTTATGAAGTAGATCTTACTATTCTCCTTTTATAAAGAAGGAAACCCAGGCATAGAGAGCTTAATTAACTCTCCCAGTGCCACACGGCTATTAAGTGGTAGATCCAGAATTTATACCTAGACAGCCTGGCTTCAGAATCTGAGCTCCTAAGGATGGTAAATATACTACCTCTTCATATAGTATACTTGAGTGACAGTTAACTAGAATAATATGGCCATTCCAGAAAGTCTTTTAAAACCCACTCTTAATTGTCCACTATGTGCTTCAGAGTATGTTAGATTCTCAGGATATCAAGACATATAAACAAAAATTACAATACAGTGTTATGAATCCTGTTAGGGAACTGTATACAAGTGCATTGGGAGCAAAGATGTTTGTGGGAGTTGGGGGGAATTCCACAGAAGAGATGATGTTTCATCTGAGATATAGACAGTGCAGAACAGTTTGGAGAAAGACATTCTAGAGCCAAGGAATAGCATTTGTAGAAGCCCAAACTCTGAAATAGTAAAGTGTGTTAGAGAAAGTCTAGTGGTTTGCTGTGACTTGAGCTTAAAGTCTGTAGGGGTAGCTGGTAGGGCATGATAAAAGGTAAGACCAAATTGTGTATGGCATGGTGAAGTCAAGTAAAATGAAGAGCTTAAATATTTGCTTTGCATTTGGGAAACTACAAAAATAATTTCAGCATGATCTGAGTAGAAACCAGATTGCTCGCTGTTTTCTCTAGAGCTTGCGGGCAAAATCTGAGTAGAGGGTTTTGGTTTTTTTTAGAATAGACTTAAATATTGAAGAAGATAGATTGGGCAGGCACACTGAAACCAAATTTTTAGGTTCTTAAATAGCTGAAATATTTGGCATTATTATTCACCCTTTTTAAAAAGCTTTTGAGGAAAAGAGTGACAAGTTTAAAGTATGCTTAGAGAGATTTCATCCATCAATAATAATGTTCAGAATGATTTGGAGGGAAAAAAGAGACTAGAAGCAGTTATAAGTATTGAGGTGAGCAGTGCCTAAATTAGGTTGGTCATGGTGGAGGGTAGAAAAGAAAAAACAAGTGGGAAGGATCATGAAGGAAGACTGAATAAGATTTGTAACTGAGAAAAGCTAGAATGTAATGGATAGGCAAGAGACAGTGATGGACCCCATCGTGGTAGGAAATTCAAGAAGGGTGAGTGTTTTTAGATGGGGGGAAAAAAAGCACTGTGATTTTTTTTTTTTAAGTGCATGCATTTATGTATTTATGTGGGCATGAGTATGTGTATGTATATGTGTACGTTGTTTTTAGACCTGTTAAACTTATTTGAGTCAGAGACAGAATATCCAAGATGATGATACATAACTGAAATTAGAAGAAAGATCTCAGTCAGAATATTTGAAATTATTTTGTGTGAAGGTAGTAGTTGAAGTCATACATTTTTGAAGAAGTTGGTATTTTAAAAGAATAGTAGACGCCAAATACTTTTGGGTACATTCATAGCCAGAAGAATAAACCTAGCAGAGAATTCAGTAAAGTAAATAAAGGAAAGAATATAACCACATGATATGGTTACATAGAAACCAAGAGATATGAGAAATTCAGAAAGCAGAGGTGGTCAACAATGTGAAATGCTTCAGAAATGCTTGTGATATTGTCACAATGGCTACAATCTCTTTTTTATTCTATCTAGTATATCTTAGTGAGATTTAATGAGAAGTGTTAGCCAATTGACATGAGTAAGAAAGCTACATCTCTTGAAACGTGGCTACAGTATAGATTATTGTTTTAAAGCTGAATGTATACGTATCCATAGCAAGAGCTTCATTCCTTTCAGCACAATAAATCTGTTGCCCTGTTAAAATTTGAATATTCAGCCTCCAAATTTTCATTTGCTCTTGATCCAAATGAATCAGTTTCACCCTTTGCTCTAAGGTAGATTAGTTTTATCATTACTTCTGAATAATGCATTTCATACTGGTCTTCTGCACAATCTGTTTTTGTTTGGATGTTCTGTTTTATGTGTTCCCCTACGCACTCCCCCTAACACAAAGTGTTTCAGACAGCACAGCTCTGGTTTGTAGACTGGCATGTTCTGAGATTTTGCCATTGGTAATCTACAATTATAGAGTCAAAGGTGGTGTATAGTTCACGTGTATGCTACTCTCTCTGTCCAGAAAACCTTTACTTTTATTTCATGATGGGCTGTCCTGGACCCTGTCTGAATTGGGTATTCTTTTTACTCCTGTAGCACCCTGTACATATTCCACCTCTCTAAACTGAACTTCTTAAGGGCAAGAACTGTTTATTTGGCTTAAACTTTATTTGTAATGTTTTATTTCTTAAGCTATGGTGAGAACATGGATGGTCATCCAAGTACTCTTTAAACCTTTTCATAGATCTCAAACAGTCAAAGATAATTTGTAAAAGACCTGCTCTAACTATAAGCTCATAAGCATACTCTGTATTTTCTTCTAGTAGTCCTACAATTGTACTTTTACATTTATGTCCTTAATCAGTCTGGAGTGTATGTATCTGTGATGAAGTAGGGCTCTTTATTTTTTTGCTTGTGAAGACAGTTGTCGCAATACTATTTATTAAATAGTCCTTTATTTCCCCAGTGATACCAGTAGCTTTTTTTTCCATAAGATATTAAATTCTTATATATACTTGGGTCTGTTTCTGTACTTTTTGTTTTTTACTTGATTTAATTTTCTATTCCTATGCCAATGCCATGTTTTAATTACTATAACTTGATAGTATATCTTAATAGATGGTACATCAAGTATTCTGTTTTTTCTTTTTGAAAATTGGCTTTTGGCCATTTTCTAATATTTTATGTGAAATTTTAAATTGGTTTGTAAAGTAAACCACTTTGCAATTTAGATTAAAATTGTATTGCATTGATATATAAATTTGTGAAGAACTGATATCTCTCCCTCTCTCTCCCTCTCTCCCTCCCTCTCTGTCTCTCTCCCTCTCTCTCTCTCTCTCTCTATATATATATATATATATATTTGTTCCATGATATTTAAGTCTTACTAATGAACTTTTTAGTAAAGTTTTATAGTTTTCTCCATAAACTATTTGCATTGTTCTGATTTAATTGTTTTTCCTAGATATAGTTTAGTTTTTGATGCTATTGTCAGTAGGATTTTTTTCTATTACATTTTCTAACTGGTTATTGCTGAGAGAGGGGTTTTTTGGTGATCTTTTGTTCAGCTGTTATGTTAAACTCTCAGTGGTTCTAATAGTTTGTTATTTGATTCTTTTTGTTTTCATATCATCTACAAGTTTTTCTTTTTCCATTTTTGTATCTTGTTTTTTATTATATTTTTGTTTAAGCCTTCTAGAACAATGTTGAATAAGTGATGACATCAAGCATCTTGTTTGAATCCTGACCTTAATAGGAATGCCTCTAATTTTTATCTTTAAATATGATATTTACTATAGGTTTCTGATAAAGTACTGTGGCAGCAACACCAAGAGCTGCACTGATAACAGCTGTTAGCATTTACTGAGTATGTAGTATGCAGCAGATGTATACTACACTGCACTAGGTGTATACTGACTTATTTAATCTTTTTTTTTTTAACATCTTTGTTGGAGTATAATTGCTTTACAATGGTGTGTTAGTTTCTGCTTTATAACAAAGTGAATCAGCTATACATATACATATATCCCCATATCTCCTCCCTCTTGTGTCTCCCTCCCACCCTCCCTATCCCACCCCTCTAGGTGGTCACAAAGCACCGAGCTGATCTCCCTGTGCTACGTGGCTGCTTCCCACTAGCTATCTGTTTTACATTTGGTAGTGTATATATGTCCATGCCACTCTCTCGCTTTGTCCCAGCTTACCCTCTCCCCTCCTCTGACTTTTTTTTTTTTTTTTTGCGGTGCGCAGGCTTCTCACTGTTGTGGCCTCTCCCGTTGCGGAGCACAGGCTCCAGATGTGCAGGCTCAGTGGCCATGGCTCACGGGCCACCCACTCCGCGGCATGTGGGATCTTCCCAGACTGGGGCTCGAACCCGTGTCCCCTGCATCGGCAGGCGGACTCTCAACCACTGCGCCACCAGGGAAGCCCCCCTCTGCCTTATTTAATCTTGACAGAAGTCCTACGAAAGTAGGTCGTGGGGTTATCCTTATTTTACAGATAAGGAAAATGAAAATTAGGGATATTAAATAACTTGCCTAAGATGTTTTACAAAAAATAGAGGAGCTGGGATTGAATACAGGCAGTCTGATTACAGAGTCCATCCTCTTATCTACTTCATAAATATAAAGATGGTCTCTTTCAGTCTAGTTTTCTAATACTTTGTTGTTATTTAAAAATTGTAGCTGAACAGTTGTTGAATATTATCAGATGCTTTTCAGGCATCTAGTGGAATGATTGTGTTATTTTTGTCTTTAATCTATTCGAAAATATAGTGGATAACATTGGTATCTTTTCTCATGTTGAACCATACTTGTATTTTTAGGCAAAATACTTGTTAGTATTTATGGCTTTTTTTTTTCTTTTAAATACATTGCTAGAACAAATTTGCAAATGCTTTATTTAGGTTTTTTCACACCAATTCATAATAGTTTGACAATAGTTTTCTTGTGTAATCCTTGTTTGATTTGGTATCCAAATGACTCTGCAACTTCTGGCCGAAACGGGGAAACAAGGATAAGGTTTACCCTCATGTCTGAAACAACCATAAAACAGAAAAAATACATAAAACAGTGATAATCAAGACACTGGACACTGGATGATGAAAGGCAATGATCTTGTGAGATGGGAAACAAATGAGGTAGATCCTATGATTGAACTAGCGTACTACCTTGAGAGAGTTTCCAAACCATGTCAGAGGTTGGGGAAATCTAGGCTAAGCTCAGTGGATACTCTTTGAAGAATACTGGAGAGAATACTGGAGAATCTTGAAACTCTTGAAACAACAGAATTCTTGAAAGCTTCAGAGTCCCCTTCAGTTATTTAGCTGAGTGCATGCATATAAAGAAACTACCGAGACTTCCCTGGCAGTCTAGTGATTGAGACTCCACACTTCCACTGCATCAGGTGTGGGTTCGATCCCTGTTCAGGGAACTAAGATCCCACATGCTATGAGGCGCAGCCAAAACAAAGCAAACAAAAAAACAACAACAAAAAAGAAACTGCTGAGAAAGAAGCTCATGAAAGGATTAGAGGTAACAGTGCTTAATGATTCCACAGGGTTAGTTAGGAATTGTGCCTGTCCTCACCAGCCAGATTGGAAACCATCTTGATTCATGAGACATTGGATAGAGTACACAGAAGGATCTTGTGTCAGTAGTAGGGAATAATTAGTCCCAGAATAAGCACTGCTCCAATCCCACCCAACTTATCTTTAAAAGTAAGACCTGAAAGGATCAGATTGTTTTCAAGTAAGTTAACTTTGTCCTGGAACAGGACAGGATTCTGTGTTCAAGAATCTTTAATAGGAATACAGAAGTATCCAACACGCAACAAGGTAAAATTCACAGTGTCTGACATTTAATCAAAAATTACCAGGTATGCAAAGAAGCATGAAAATATATGTATTAGAGAAAATTCAGTTAATCAAAACTAACCGAAAGCTGACACATGTTATAATTATCAAAGACACTAAAGCAGTTGCCATAACTGTGTTCTATATGTTCAAAAAGTAGAGTTATGGAAGATATGAAAAAGACCCAAATTAAACTGTGCTAGGTATGATTTTAGATACTAGAAATATAGCAAGGAGCAAAACATACAAAATTTCCTACTTCATCTGCTCACATTCTATTTTGGGGACACCAACAGTGTATTAGTTTCCTAGGGCTGCTATAACAGAGTACCACAAACTTAAAACAAATTTATTCTTTTAAGTTTCTGGAGACCAAAAGTCCTTCTGAGACTCTGGATAGAATCCTTTGCCTCTTCATAACTTCTGGTAGTAGCTGATAGTCCTTGACATACCTTGGCTTACAGCTGCATCATTCTAATCTCTGCCTCTGTTGTCACATGGCATTCTTCCTGTGTATTTCTGTCTCATAGCAGACACCAGTCATATAGTAGTAGGGCCCCACCCTACTCCAGTATGACATCTTTTTCTTTTTTTTTTAAATAAATAAATTTATTTATTTATTTTTGGCTGCATTGGGTCTTTGTTGCTGTGCGCAGGCTTTCTCTAGTTGTTGTGAGCAGGGGTACTCTTCGTTGTGGTGCACGGGCTTCTCATTGGGGTGGCTTTTCTTGTTGTGGAGCGCGGGCTCTACACGCGGGCTTCAGTAGTTGTGGCTTGTGGGCTCAGTAGTTGTGGAGCGCAGGCTCAGCAGTTGTGGCACACAGCCTTAGTTGCTCCATGGCATGTGGGATCTTCCCAGACCAGGGCTCAAACCCGTGTCCCCTGCATTGATAGGTGGATTCTTAACCACTGTGCCACCAGGGAAGCCCCCCAGTATGACATCTTAACATCTGATTACATCTGTAACAGATTTATTTCCAAACAGGGTCACATTTTGAGGTACTGGGGGTTAGGACTTCAACATATCTTTTGCGGGGACACAACTCAACCCATAACAGACTATAAGCAAAATAAGTTAATTAAATAGTATTTTAGAACAGGGATTGGCAAACAATGGTCTGCAGACTAAATCCAGCATGCATTCCCTTTTTATAAATAAAGTTTTATTGGAACTCAGCCATGCCAGTTTGTTTACATACTGTCACTGACTGCTTTTGCACTCCAAAAACAGAGTTTACTAGTTAGTTGCCACAGAGACCTGAAGGCCCACAAAGCCTAAAATATTTATTATCTGGCCCTTTACAAGAAATGTTTGCCAGCCTATTTTAGAAGGTTAAGTGCTAGTGAGAAAAAACAGGAAAGGGAGGATATGCAATATAGGCTAGTCAGAAAAGACTTGTATGAGAAGGTGAATTTGAGCAAAGACTACAAGGAATTAATCTTTATGTACTGACTTAGAAAGATGTCCAATACGTAGTGTTAAGGGAAAAAAAGTTACAGAACATTTTTGTGATCCCATTTTTGTAGACTGATAAAGTATATATTTATACAATATAAAGTTATACACATAGAAACTTTTGTAAGATTATACACCAAATTGTTCACAGTTACCTTGATGGGATTATAGGGGATTTTCATGTGACATATTGTCAATTCCTGTTCATTTGAAAGTTTTAAAATAATTATGTATTTTCTTTGCATTTAAAAATATCCTTGTTATAGATTAAATTTCTTATATGTTATTAAATTATATCAAAGGTTTAACGTGTGTGAAACAATAGTGGGGGATTCAATTCCTTATCTGAGTTTGAAGTTATCTTGTTACATTTCAAAGAGGAATGACCTCTCCTTATGCTAGAATTTAACCTAATACTGAGCAGATTTTAAAGTGAATTTTTACGTCTGTGTGCATATAATAATTTGGCAGTTGAGGAGTCAGTAGCCTTAACTTACTGCTAGTGTAAGACAAAAGGTATGATTTTGTGTAAGATTTGCTTTAACTGCTTTTGTCAGATTCAACAAAATGTTCCTTTCACATGTCTGTGACATACATGGATATCAAGGAGGTTTGGATTAAGCATGAGGGAGCCAATAATGTTGCCAAGCACGTAGCAAAACTACACTAGGATACTTGAATACTCTTATACAAGTGTTTATGGGAGTGCTTTATACTGAAACTCAGAAGATATCTAAAATGAGATGCTTTCTCAAAACCTGAAAGACCAGTAGGTGGCAGGAATTTAAGTACACATATAAAATATATTGTCAAAACCGTCTTTCTAAACAAGACTCTCCTCTCTACAGTGAGACCCAATGAAAAGAGTAAGAGTATGATATTTAGAAGCAGAAGACTTAGTTTCAAATCCCTGCTCTAGTTTCAGATCCCTGCTCTTTCACTTACTAATTTTGTGATTTGGGTAAGTACCTTACCCTGTCTGCATTTTTGTTTTTTCTTTTGTAAAGTTCCAATAATTAATCCCTGCCTTTCCAAACCCAAGAATGTACAATTCCAAGAGTGAACCCTAAAGTAAGCTAGAGATTTTAGGTGACTATAGTGTGTCAATGTAGGTTCATCCTTGGTGAAATGTACCATTCTGGTGAGAAGTGACGTTAATAATGCAAGAGGCTATACATGTGTGGGGACAGAGGGTCTGTGGGAAATCTCCTTGCCTTCCTTTCAATTTTGTTGTAAACTTAAAACTACTGTAAAAAAAAAAAAAAAACCTTTAAAAAAATAATAAAATAATGATCCCTACCCTATCCACCTGCTTCTCTAGGATATTAGGAGAATCAAGTGAAATAATTTACATGAAAGCAGTTTGTGTAATGTGAAATAGTATACAAGTATTAGTTATTATGAATTCATGATTAGTACTAATGGAATAGAACAGAGTTGGATAACTTTTTAAATAATTAATTTGATAATCAGTTAATGTAGGCATGACTGACTTTTTGCGAATTTATCCATAATAACACTACTGTGTATGACATGATGTAAAAGGTACCATATTGAAATTTCCCCATCCTGATCCCTGCTCAGCTTATTTATTCAACAAATATTACTTTGCCTTCTATTTGACAGTCGTAATTCATCTACTATTCTATAGTTATAGTAGTACTGTTTCTATAGTAATAAAGTTTATACTGACAGTCTTCCTCACATGCAGTGTAAATCTAAATTTATTATTCTTTTTCATTCTATCCTAATTTTTTATCAAATTAAAAGGGAAAAAACTCAAAAATCACAATCCATAGGAATAAAAATAATTTATAAAGGGTTAAACTATTAAATATTTATCAATTAAACTCCACTACTTTTTCTCCCACTTAAAACATCCATGGAAATTAAAGTAAGAATGAACAGCTATAAGGATAGCTTTGGATTTGTTCTAATTTTTTAGCTAAATCATCCGTAAACTTTGTTACTTTAACATTAATAGTAGTGAATTATTTATGATGCACCTTATGCCTCCTTTCAACACATTACCATATTGAAACCACCATAGTTGAGGAATTGCTGCTGTAGAACAACTGCTCAGTTCTTGAAAAAATCCTTTCCTGTATCTGTGGTTAGTGGTCATGTTTTGGCTTCATAGAACCTTCCAAAATAACATGCAAATTTCAAGGAAAATCAATATATACAGTATGTGCTTATAATATATGCATAGAATATTCTGCAAGAGATGAGGAGAAAGGATAGTGCTAATAATAGAATTTTAAATTGATTATTTGCTGTCAACAGAATGAAAGGGGAAAAATAAGCAGAGTACTATCAATTCAATCAATTTTAAAACAAGATAAGCCCCCAAATGAAGTGGACTGTATTGCATATAATATTTTAGATAGTATCAATACTATTGTGTCTCCATCTCTTAGGTTTGGACTATGATATCAAGTTCCTTAATAGATGTTCCTTTATCACATTTCAATGACAATCCTTTAAAAATTAGGAAACATTACTTTCTAACTGTTAAAATGCGAAACCTACCTTTGCCTGTTTTCCTTTTACTTGTGTTTCATGGCACTGCTCACATAAATCTAATTGCTTTGAAGTAATCATAAATACTTTCATGGGACTTCTTGTTTCAGAGTTTTGTTATAAGACTATAGTACATAAATAGAAAGATTGCCAGTTTTCAGAACTATAAAGAAACCTCTCTACAGTGTGAACAAGGTACTTGGTAAGGTAGGTGGTCAGGATGACATGACCACATACCACTCTACCAACATGCTCAGATATTTCTCTGTTCTGTTGTTTTGATGAACAGTTGAATGATGTGGTAGATTTTTCGACTCTGGGACTATTTAAAGTTGGGAAGTAAGGAATAAAATAGGTGGAGGAAAATGCATCCTGCACCTTAGTTCTTTTATAGCTTTACCTGAGGCAGTCTAAGCAATTCATTATCAAATTATTTTGTTATGGAGTGACTGTTACCTGGTTAGGGAGTATAAAAGTATTTATATTTTGTAAAATAATACTATGTTTCAAGTGTAGTACTATGAAGCCCTCATCAAGAAGTTAGTAGTTTTATCTTGGAGAGATACACATTAAGTACTTTTTATTTAAATTATATTTATTTTCTATTTTCTAAGTACTGAAGCCACAGGGTACAACATTGGAAAAGGTATAAAGAGCACACTGTAGAATCTCCCTCCCACTCTAGTGTCTTAAACAGCCAGTATTTGAATTTTTATCCTTCTAGAGATGTTTTATGCACATATAAGGAAATGAGTATATGTTTTGCCATTTTTGTTGTGTTTTTGCCCATAAATAACAAATACACTGTTGTGTACCGTAGCAATGTATTTTAGATATGATTCTATATCTGTACATTTTTTTAATGACTACGTGTATACTGTGTTTGGATATGCCATAATTTACCTAGTCCCTTATTCATGAACGTTTAGGTTGCTTCAGCCTTTTACTATTAAAAAGACTGCTGTAGGGCTTCCCTGCTGGCGCAGTGGTTGAGAGTCCGCCTGCCGATGCAGGGGACACGGATTCGTGCCCCGGTCCGGGAAGATCCCACATGCCGCGGAGCGGCTGGGCCCGTGAGCCATGGCCGCTGAGCCTGCGCGTCCGGAGCCTGTGTTCCGCAGCGGGAGAGGCCACAACAGTGAGAGGCCCACATACCGAAAAAGAAAAAAAAAAAAAAAGAATGCTGTAGTGAATAATCTTGTACATGTGTTGTTTTGCTCATATTCATAGGATAACATACTAGAAGTAGAATCATTAGATTCAAATGTACATGTACTTTAATTTTGACTGATAGTGCAAAATTGGCCATACACCTTGTCTGGGTAGGGTTTTTGTTTTTAATTGAGGTCTCATTTACAAACAATAAAATTCATAGTTTTAGGTGTACAATTTGATGGGAAGGTTATGCCAGTTTATAACTGGCAGTGTATGAGAATGCCTTTATGTCATATTCTCATAACACTGTTGGTAACTTTTTAGTTTTTATATTTTTGCCAGTATTCAAGGTGAGAATGATATTGCAGTAGTTTTGTTTGTTATTTTTACTAACTACGACTTACATACAATAAAGTTCACAAATCATAAGTGTACGGCTCATGTTCAGTATCCCAGAATGCTCCCTTCTGTCCTCCCACCACCTTCCCTCCAAAAGAGAACCACTGTTCTGACCTATCCCCATAGATTAAGTTAGCCTGTTTTTGAACTTCATATAATTGTCAGTGTCAATGCTGAGGCTTATCATGTGCTTTTAACTTGGTAAAGAACTGCCACATTGTTTTCCAAAGTGTATCATCTTGCATTCCTATCTGGGTTGTTTTAATTTGTATCTCACTATGAGTGAGGTTGAAAGTATCATTTCATATGTTTGAGTTACTTGTATTTCCTTCTCTATAAACTGCCTCTTCAGCTCATCTTGCCTGTTTTCTTCTAAAAAGGCAAGATGAGGTGTTGGAATTTTTTTAGTGATTTGTAGGCATTCTTCATATGTCAGGAGATATTTTTGGTCAGGCTATGAATTACAAAAAACTCTTTCCCCCATTTTGTCGATTATCTTTTGAAGTTGCTAATGCTGGGTTTTGCCATGTAGAATTTTGTCTCTCTGAAGCTCTCAGTCTCACAGAGTATTTACTAATAGTGCAAGACTTCATAATACGGAAACAGAATTGCTCTTTTAATTAACCTTAAAGTATAAATTGTTTCCCAGTAATATTTTATGTAGCCATAACTTTAGTGGGAATAAAGAAAAATATTCTGAAGACTTCAACTTGTTTTCTGCATTCTCATAAGAATTTTACCACCTTTTAGAAAACAGCTATACAGTGGAAACAAAAGAGCTTTAGAAATTGTGTCTGAATTTATTATGTGTAGTAAGAGTAAAAATATTTAAAATAATATTACATGTGTCTTTTACAGAAATATCTATGCAAGATGTTGACATTGCAAACTTGGATAGTGCAAGCCTTGTTTATTTTCCTCACCACTGAATCTGTAGGTAAGGTTCATGAAATATCCTACCTCCCAACCCCACAAATTAGGTTTGTGTATTTTTGTATAATTACATAACTAAGCTCATGTTGAATAATTAATTATGCTTATATATTTATTCTTTCTAGGATCATTATTGAGAGAATGATGTTGTCTTAAAAATGAATTTAAGAAGTAAAAAATACTCTTGATAAATTATAATTTGTATAATTTGAGTTGAAACACTCAATTACTCAGTAATCTTAAATCCTGTTTAGCTATACTAACAGTAACTTTAACGTAGAGAAGGAAAAAAGGGTTTATTTTGTTTGTTTTTATAAATAAAGAAATAGGAAATTTGTTAACTTTTAGCACTTCACTCCAAAGGTGTCACTGAGCAGCAGTGTGATTGTGATAACAGAAAAAAGAGGTCACCTAGAGCAATACTGCTCATACTAGACCACAGCCTGTCTGAGAACTGGTTGTTTTTGGTCCACAATGAGATGAGTACAGAAATTAAGAATAAATGTTTAGAAACTCTTTTAACAATTTGACATAGCCGTGACATCCAAGCATGTGATCAGTGGACTTGTCCCATTGAACATTAATATAAAACAAAAGTATAAGTTTGTGAAAGATTGGGAGAAGAAAACCTAAACTGATCCTTCACCACAGATAGTTTGAGAAGCACTGCTCTAAGTCAAACCCTCTTCAAGTTCAAGAATGCAGCCTCTTTTTAAACAGTTGAAATGATACAAACCTTATGTTGAAATTTTTCCTTATTTAAGTCTTTCCTTAGTCTTGAACCCAAATTTTCTTCCTTGTAACTTTTTCTCATTAATCCTAGAAATCCTTCTATAGTAGGCCCACATTCCTTTCCCATGTTCAACTCTTCAAGTATTGAAGGACTGCTTTCCTGTGTCTGTAACCCCTCTCTTCCCCAAACTAAATTTACCTAATTATTCTTTTATAGGACTTGGCTTCCAATCTATATGTGCTGATTACCCTCCTGACTCTTCTCTTAGTTTCCCATATCACATTTAAAATATAATACCATCCCACCTCTCCTACTTACCAACTATGAAACTTTAGCCATTCACTTAATCTGTGTCTCAGTTTCCTGATCTGTAAGATGGGGATAATAACAGTCCCTAACTCCTAGGGTTATTGTGAGAATTAAATGAGTTAATACACAGAAGGCATTTGAGCAGTGCCTGGCCCACAGTAAGAATTATAAAAAGGATAGTAATAATATATTATTATTTTATATATTTATTATTTTATTATTATTATTGAATAAAATGCACTTAAGAAAAAAATAAATGTATCAGAATTAGACATGGTCTGAATATAGTGATTTTATTACTTACTTTGATCTGAACATCATTTTTATTAAAGCAGCATAGTTTTTTGCCCACTAAGATACACCATAGTTTCATGTTAAGCTACCTACCAGTCAGTGAAAATTCTCACATCTTTTTTTTTTTAACTTGATTTATTTTTGGCTGCATTGGGTGTTTGTCGCTGCACGCGGGCTTTCTCTAGTTGCAGCAAGCGGGGGCTACTCTTCGTTGCGGTGCGTGGGCTTCTCATTGCGGTGGCTTCTCTTGTTGTGGAGCACGGGCTCTAGGCACACAGGCTTCAGTAGCTGTGGCACACAGGCTCAGTAGCTGTGGCTCACAGGCTCTAGAGCACAGGCTCAGTAGTTGTGGTGCACGGGCTTAGTTGCTCCACAGCATGTGGGATCTTCCCAGACCAGGGCTCGAACCCGTGTCCCCTGCGTTGGCAGGCGGATTCTTAACCACTGCACCATCAGGGAAGCCCTCTCAGATCATTTTCACACGAGTTACCTTTTAAGCCATTTCTCCCTCATATATTTATTTCTTATCAACCTAATTAGGAGATAATTTTCTCTCTTGCAAAATCCATTAGCCTATCAGTCTAATCTTTCAACATAATTTTGAATCCTAATGTTATCATCCAAATTGTTGGCAATCCATTACAGTCTTGTCCCTTGCTGATTTGATAAATATGTGTGTGTGTGTCTCTCTCTGTCTCTCTCTCTGTTTTTCCCCAAGTTGTTGATAAAAATGTTGAAAATAACAGGACTACATTATCTATTACTGCCACACAGATTACTCTAAAACTTCATGCCTTAAAATGACATTACTTATTATTTCTCATGGTTTATGTGGGTCAGGAATACAGACAGGCACAGTCAGACTGATTCTTTGCTCTGATATCTGGGGCCTCAGCTAAAATATTCAAAGATTGGGGGCTGGAATCATCTGAAGGCTCATTTACTTACATATCTGATATTGATGCTGGCTGTAGACTGAGGGCTTTGCTGGGGCGCTTGGCCAGAACACCACACGTGGTCTCCACGTGCCCTTGGCTTCCTTGCATGTGGCTGGGTTCCAAGGGCAAATGTCCCAAGAGGAAAAGAGAGCTAGTCAGAAGTTGTATTTTTTTGATGATCTAGCCTTGGAAGTCACTTAGCACACTCTGTTGGCTGGAGCAGGCATAAGCACCCTTACAGATCTGAGGACAGGAGGGGAATACAGACCCCATTCTTTGTAGAAGGAGTATCAGTCACTTTGTAAGCTGAGCATGTTCAATGGGATACATATATAGGTGTGACCTTCGTTGGAAAATACAGTCTGCCCCAAGGACTGAGGGCAGGCACTTCAGCTTACTACTTAAGTCTCCCTCTCATTGACATTTTTAGTCAGTGATTTTTTTATGTATGAGTAATTAACCAATTAAAAATCTATTAGTTTGAAGCTATGAAATTTCTGTTTTGTAGATCAAGAATAGCTAAATATCAGCAGTTTCATAATGTTCATTCTAATAGCTGTTTTGTTTTTGTTTTTTTTATAAATTTATTTATTTTATTTTTGACCTCATTGGGTCTTCATTGCTGCGCGCGGGCTTTCTCTAGTTGCAGCGAGTGGGGGCTACTCTTCATTGCGGTGCATGGGCTTCTCATTGTGGTGGCTTCTCTTGTTGTGGAGCACGGGCTCTAAGGTGCACGGGCTTCAGTAGTTGTGGCGCATGGGCTCTAGAGCGCAGGCTTAGTAGTTGTGGCACATGGGCTTAGTTGCTCCACGACATGTGGGATCTTCCCGGACTAGGGCTCGAACCCGTGTCCCTTGCAGTGGCAGGCAGATTCTTAACCACTGCGCCACCAGGAAAGCCCCTAATATCTGTTATAGTATATTCTAATCCACAGTTCTTCATCTTGTCTACATGAATATCCCAACTAACTTTATTAAATACCTTTATTTAAATTAAAATACTCTTTTTAAAATTTGATCTCAAGTAGCCTAGTAGTCCTATAAAAATGAGTTTAGTTTGGTATGGGGTGGTTTTAGTGAGCCTGTGTTTCACTTTGAAAACTGGAACATTTGCCCATTTCTAGTATTTCTCTTATTCTATGTGATTAAAAATTGTTATTTAGTCTCTGGTTATGTCTTAACGTTCTTTAGTACTCTGAAGTATATATTTCATAGGTACTGTTCCCTCTAAATATTATAGAGAAATTAAAACAGGAACGATTTTACCAAGGAATAAAGTAAGATCAAGGGAGTTTTAAGGACTGGCTCAGTATCACAAGGTAACTTATTAGTATGCCACAGATAGAAATTTAGAGTAGTTTGTGCACTGGGACTTGCCATAGACATGTATAAATAATGGCAAGGTCATGTAAATAGGCCACATCATAGGTTTTGAAACAAAGAAATAAACATTCTGACTCTGGGCCTTATGGGTTTTATGAGAGATATGGAATAAGAAGATAATTGTTTAGCTTTTTAAAGTAGTTTTATCCTTTGTGCAGTCTAACTTGGGACCAAGTTGGGAATTGAAAGAATCTGCCTGGTACTTGAGGTTGACTCGGTAAAAGTATCTCAGTGTTCTTTATAAAATAAAGGGTTGAAGTAAATGATCTCCAAGGTTTTTCTCAGTTTCGTAATTCTCTGATTCTGTATGTCTTCTACCTTAACCGCTAGAACCAGTCACCTCTAAGAGACCCTTCCAGACCCCATCAATGTGACTAGATTACTTGTGTCTGGAGAGTAGTAGTAATGATGATAGGCTACCATTTATTGGAGGCCTGTTGAATACCAGGCATTGTAGTAGGTTCTTTACATAACTAATTTCTAATCTCAAAAATCTTTTCAAGATAGCCATTATTAGGGAGGGTGGGGGGGAGGGAGACGCAAGAGGGAAGAGATATGAGAACATATGTGTATGTATAACTGATTCACTTTGTTATAAAGCAGAAACTAACACGCCATTGTAAAGCAATTTACTCCAATAAAGATGTTAAAAATAAATAAATAAATTTTAAAAAAAAGATAGCATTATTAACTTCATTTTCCAAGTGAAGAAATTGAAGCTCAGATAGAACTTCAAATCCTATTGGTAAATGGCATTCACCAGAGAAAGCTGCCTTAAGTTTCTAGACAGTGAGAACAGAGAAAGAGAATAGAATCATGCCAAATATTTGAGAATTTTATTTTGATCGTACTAGATAGCCATTAAATAATTTAAAATAGGGAAATGGCATATTCATTTTTGAACAGTAACTCTGGCAGCTGTATGTAAGATAAACTAGAAGGAGATCAGACTGTGGTATAATATGATGGCCTAAGCACCAGCAGCCAAAATAGGGTTGATGAGAAGAGTTGATATACATACTAAGAATACAGAAGACTCAGGGGAGGAGGCTAATTAGAGAGAGGGGACTAAAAGGTTATCCGGCCTAGATGGCTGGATGGGAGTGGTGTTATTAGCAGAGGTAGAGAAATAAGAATAAGAAAGAATAAATTTGGAAGGGACTATGATGCATATAGCTTTAGACATGTTCATTTTAAAGTACTTACAGAATATCTCAGGTGGATGTCTTATAAGCCATTGAAAGCTTAGGAAGTTAGAGCCAGAGACAGGGGTTTAGATGTCATCAACATGGAGTAGGTGATAGATGAAGCATATGGTTGTATTTTATTTTTTTATACAATTTAATTTTTTGTTTTTTAATATGAGATTTTATCCCATATACTTATTGTGAAAACCAATGTATTTGGCCATCTTATTCTAGTCTTTCTGTTTTTTACTGCTCCCTTGCTCTTTCCTTTTTGTCTGATTTTGATACATGAACAATGTAGATTATCTTTCCATGCCCCCATTCGCACCTCCGAAGGAATTCAGGACTGGCGAAGAGCAGAGACCACTGCCTGTCTTCTGGAGAGTCTAATTTAGACACTGGGTCTGAATCGAGAAACAGGATTGGGGGCAGAGCAAATATGAATCATGCTGCAGGCAAACTGTTTCCTAAACAAAGTTAAAATATTATAAAAAGGGCTTGAAGATTGCATAGGTTTTTTTTTTTAAATCCAGCTCCATCTGCCATATAATTTGTATATTTCTTTACAAATTTAGACATTAAGTTCTGATCATATTAAATTTCACAGTGTTTCTTCTTTTTTTGTATCTTTAGAGATATTTTAATGAAGATTGAGGAACTGCATTGATACAGAATATCATTTTGTACCAGAAAAGTTCAGTCCATTTTTATATTTTCTGTTATTGTTTCTTTTCAGGAGAACTTCTAGATCCATGTGGTCATATCCACCCTGAATCTTCAGTTGTACAACTTGGTTCTAATTTCACAGCAGTTTGTGTGCTAAAGGAAAAATGTATGGATTATTTTCATGTGAATGCTAATTACATTTTCTGGAAAACAAACCATGTTATTGTTCCTTTTGAACAATATACTGTCATAAACAGAACAGCATCTAGTGTCACATTTACAGATATATCTTTATTAAATATTCAACTCACTTGCAACATTCGTACATTTGGACAAATTGATCAGAATGTTTATGGAATCAGAATAATTTCAGGCCGTAAGTGTTTTACTTTTTTCTCATTTCAGACTTTGTCATGACTGTTGAATTACAACTTTAATGTCTGTTGTCTATTGGTCTTTATGAAATGCAGAAACTGTCAGCTCAGTGAGTTTTGGACTTTTTTTAATGAGCTTAGAAGTAGAACTGCATTTGCATTACAAATATACAAAAAACCTAAAGAGTAACACAAGTTTTATATTTTTCCTGAAAGCCAAGTATCTGTCAGTTTTCTGGAAAATTATTTTGACATTAGACACCCCCAAAAAATGTTGAATTGAAATCTGTGACTGTATTCATAGTAAGTTTCAATTTCCCTTAGTTGCTGAGAAAGTGCAGGGTAAAGCAACTACCTGAAGAAGGTGAATAAATACTGGAGAGAGTCCTTCTTCCATGTTGAGGCAAATAAGTAAACTTAGTATGATCCAAGAATAGATTACCAAATTTGTGGATCACCTAAAACTATAATTTTGGCATTTGCTTTTCCTCCAGCAGAGTTTGGGAAGGCAATAGGGAGAGAAATATAAATGAATCATTTTTGCTTCTATTTAATTGCCTCTTCCTAACATTCAAATATTATTTTAAAATACATTTAATGGAGAAGTCAGTTGATAATGTCCAGCTATAAATGAAAGTTGATTTTGTGTAGAAAATTAATTTGAAACATACCTATTGATGATAATTATGATAGAAAATGTATGTTACTATCTAAAAGATTTGAATTTAAATAGAAAAGAAATTAATTTTTTAATCACCAGTCTTTCATTATGTCCTTTTTTCTTGGGTTTGTTTTATTCTATCTAATTTAGGTTGTTTTAAATGTCTAGAGTAGTATATAAATTGCATGTTATTTGTGAATATAAAGCTTTTTGAAAATTTCTAATTTCTCCCTTTTAGTGCCTCCAGAAAAACCTAAAAATTTGAGTTGCATTGTGAACGAAGGAAAGAAAATGATGTGTCAGTGGGATCCTGGAAGGGAAACGCACCTGGAAACAAACTACACTTTAAAATCTGAATGGCAAGTTATTTTAAATTTGTTATGCATTGCATTTATTAAGTTAGCCTTTGGTGCTAGAATTTTTATTTTGTCAAGTAGTAATACTAAATGCAAAGTTTTAAACATTTTATTTAACTTTTTATTTTAGAATATCTGAAACATGAAAGTAGAAAGAATTGTGTAAGAAATCCTCATGTGCTCATCATCCACCTTCAATAATGATCCGCTCATGACCAGTCTTATTTTATATATACCCCACCCCAGATTGTTTTAAAGAAAATCTAGACACCATATTGTCATATCCATAAATATTTTAGTACATCTATCTAAAAGATAAGGACACTTTTTAAAAAAACATGATAACATACCTAAATGAAATTGAAAATACTTTCATATTGTCACATTTTTAATCAGTGTTCAGATTTTCCCGCTTGTCTCATAGATATATGTATGTATTTTTACATTTGTTCAAGATGTAAACAGTCACCATATATTGCCAATTCATATGTTTTGTCTCTCTTAACCGTAGTTTCCACCTCTCTCTCTCTTCTTTCTCTTTGCAATTCAGTTATTAAAATAATGGTTACACATTATTTAATACATTCCTCTGTCCCTTTTTTCCCTAAAACTTGCCATTAGATCTAGAATCTTAATCAGATTTTCTTTTTCTTTTCAAAAATAATTCATAGGAGTATGTGTACTTCCATTAGGAACAACCACATAATGTTTGATTGATTTTCTTATGCTAAGTTTGAGCAATGGTTTCAGGTATTTTAAAATTCCCCATTAGTTTTTTTTCAAACATAAAGAAAAGTTGAAAGAATTTTACAGTGAACGTTTATACATACTCATTACCTAGATTCTACAATTAACATTTTACTATATTTGCTTTATCACATACCTATTTATCTGTGCATCTTTGTCTCCATCTACCAATCTTTTTTTAATGCATTTCAAAGTGAGTTACAGACGTTTATATACTTCACCCTTAATCACTTCAGCATTTACACCATTAATTAGATTAATTAACTAGATGTTTACAAAAACAGGAACGTTTTTGTTTTTAGGTAAAATTTATGTATCAGTATCTCTTGGGACTTCGCTGGCAGTCCAGTGGTTAGACTCCCGCTTCCACTGCAGGGGGCGCAGGTTCGATCCCTGGTCAGGGAACTAAGATCCTGCAAGCTGCATGGTGTGGCCAAAAAAGAAAAGAAGAAAATGTATTTTTCTCTCAAGATATACTTACATATCTTAAGTGTATTATTCAGTGAGTTTTGACTAGTGCATATACATCTGTGTAACTTAAACCCCTGTCAAGATATAGAACACTACTGTACTATTACACCCTCATGCCCCTTCCCGGTCAATCCCAACCACCACCCTATTTCACCACATTCCACAAGGCGACTACTTGTCTCATTTCTTCCCTATAGACTTTTGCCTGTTCCAGAATGTCATATAAATGGAATCATAAAGTATGTGCTTTTTTTGTGAAAGGATTAATGACTCAGCAGAATGGTTTTGGAATTTAACCATGTTGTTTCACATTAGTTTTTCACTTAAAGGTTTGAGCATTCATCAGTGATCATTATTTATATATGAGGTACAAAATAATGGTATTTTATCCTTTTCTTCTTTTTTTTTTCACTCGAAATACTTAAAGAAAGCTTTTCTCCATCAACTATTGGTTACCCTGACGTACAGTTCATATAAGAGAAGCAAAATGGTGTTAATATTTTCCCTTTATTAACCAGTTTTATAAGTTAGTTCCCTACCATCCTCCAAAGGTAGATGTAAGGGGTTTTTCTCCTCATTATGGATTCATATTTAAACATATTTGATGTGTTTTAATCCATTACAGTTATTATTCTTCTTAAACTTAAATCGCCCCATCTTTGGTTAGTGGGAACTTTTCACATTGGCTCATCCTTTTGACACAGCTTCATTAGTCTTTGATAGCTTCCTGATTTCTGAAGTGACATGATGTTCCAGGTTCATCTTAATATCAACCATTTCCTAAGTAGTCATGGTTCCAGTTAGTGTGAAGTACTATTTAGAGACTACAGTCTGGGTGTTGGGAATCTCATTGCTACTGGGTTGTTGTTTCTAGGGTTTCTCAGTGGAAAGAACTAAGAATGTTTTTAAGATAAAATACATCATGAACTCATACTGGTATTTCCAATTTAAAATCCAGACTATAGGTTTTTACTTAATTCATCTATCTAACATCTATATCGCCTTTCTTCTATGCTGAAAACCTTAGTTCCCAGCAACACCAACATAATTATTCATTTGCTTTATTCCACAGTAAACAAAACAGCTACAGAGTAACAATTCCAGTATTAGCACCAACAATGTGATTACTAAAAAGAATTATAAAGTTGTTTTTCTCTAAGGACATAATTAAGTTACTCTTTTAGAGTTACTTGAAATAGTTCCTTTCTGTGTGTTACACCACCAACTCAATACAAGAATTCATATGTTTCATTTTGCTTTCCGTTTTTAAGAATTTTCTTCATTGTGTAAAATAATAAATTAACCCACACAAACTTCTAAGACAAGATATGTTCACAGAGGTTTCTGTTCCCTGTGTCCTTTACCTTATTTCCTCCCTCCCTCTAGAGCGGGGGTCCCCAACCCCCAGGCCACGGACCAGGTCTGTGGCCTGTTAGGAGCCGGGCTGCACAGCAGGAGGTGAGCCGCAGGCAAGCGAGCGAATCTTCATGTGTATTTACAGCTGCTCCCCTCCCCTCGTATTACCGCCTGAGCTCTGCCTCCTGTCAGATGAGCAGCAGAATTAGATTCTCATAGGAGCGCAAATCCTACTATGAACTGCACATGTGAGGGATCTAGGTTGCGAGCTCCTTATGAGAATCTAACGCCTGATGATCTGAGGTAGAGCTGAGGCAGTGATGCTAGCGCTGGGGAGCGGCTGCAAACACAGATTATCATCAGCAGAGAGGTTTGACTGCACAGAGACCATAATAAATCAACTGCTTGCAGACTCACATCAAAACCCTATCAGTGAGTGGCAAGTGAAAACAAGCTCAGGGCTCCAGTTGTATAATTACTTCATTATATATTATTGTAATAATAATAATAGAAATAAAGTGCACAATAAATGTAATGTGCTTGAGTCATCCTGAAACCACCACCCCACCACCCCCGGTTTGTGGAAAAATTGTCTTCCACGAAACTGGTCCCTGGTGCCAAAAAGGTTGGGGACCACTGCTCTAGAAGTTGCCTGTTTTGGTTTAGTTTTAATTTATCCTTCTGTTTTAAAAAATAGCAAGTATATATATAAATATTCTTAATTGATACATAATTTAAACATGTGAATAAATATAGCCACATCACTTGAAATTTTCTATGGTGATAGAAATCAGAAAGTGGTTTCCAGAGTTTGACTGGAAAGGGATTGAAGGAATTTTCTGGGGTGATAGAAATTCTTATCCCTACCCTATCACCTCCTAGCATACTGTGCTCTGAAAAAGCATACTGTGCTTAAAGAAAGACATTGCTGGTACAATAAAGATTTTGTTTCAGGAAAGGAAATAAACAGTACTAATATCACAGGAAATGAATAATTTTTAGAGAAAGGTCAGTGGGGATAGAGCATAACATTCTCAATGTGATATTCTTGGAGTAAAATTTTGAAAATAATTTTGTGTTTTAAGATACAGGTCAAACTCAGTTTTAAAGAAAAACAGGTGAACTTTTAACAAATTTTGATTTTAGTGTTCAACAGTTTATTCTAAACTTATTGGAATTAACTTTTTTATTCTAAGCTATAATAATTAACTTTTTTATTCTAAGCTATAATAATCTGGGTCTCATCAAACTCTTTTCAAGTAACCTTTTTCACTCTAATTTTTTCAAATCTATTTTTAATGACTGATTCTACCATTTTTGTATTTAGGGCAACAGAGAAGTTTGATGATTGTAAAGCAAAACGTGACACCCGCACCTCATGTACTGTTGATTATTCTCCTGTGTATTTTGTCAACATTGAAGTCTGGGTAGAAGCAGAGAATGCTCTTGGGAAGGTTACCTCAGATCATATCAATTTTGATCCTGTAGATAAAGGTAGTTATAAACCTAAATTTGAGAATTTATTAGAATATACAGTGGTTTATAAATTAGTTTTAAGTTTAATTAATGTAGAAACAAGCATTTATTTTATTATCTTAGTGACTTTTACAAATTCACTTTATCAACAGCATTAAAAATAATTTGGAAAAAGAAAAATATCCATAATCCAACCACACTCACAGCTGTTTTCACTTTGACTGTTATCTTCTGGTATTTGTCCAAATATCAAACATTTTATAGCATTGTAATCATAATATACATGTTCTATTTTTATTCTTTTTTAAAATTTCATATATCATAAATACTTAACTGTCTTTTAATATCTGAACCTGAAAAGATTAACACGCGTAATAAACTGACAAGGAAAAAAACTAGAGTTTCTTTAGGAGCCTTTCCTTTCCATTAATATAGTATGGCATAGCATTGCTTTTAGAGAAATTATTTCATTTGGTGAGAATAAAAGAATACTGTGAAATAAAATCTAAAGAGTATATTTGCCTTTGTATAAGAAGTTATAATCTATTGGATCTATTTTAATTTTTTAGTGAAGCCCAATCCACCACATAATTTATCAGTCAGCAACTCAGAGGAACTGTCTAGTATTTTAAAATTGACATGGATCAACTCAAGTATTAAGAGTTTTATAAGACTGAAATATAACATTCAATATAGGACCAGAGATGCCTCAACTTGGAACCAGGTAAATTGAAAGTTACTGTTTATTCAAAGTCTTTCTTGCAACCCACTAACCTAAAAATCCCAATCATTTTCTGAATGTCTTAAGTTTCTGGTTATGTGAAGTATTTTGCTTGACACTTCTTCTAGATCTGTATCTCAAGCAAGGACCAACAGGAAGACATCCAGATAGAAAATACAATTTTGCTCAGTACAGTAGCTTTTAAGTGAAATATGGAAGTGATGCAGGATGATAGGGAATAGCATTTTTGACAGGAGGTGAAAGGACCACAAATAACAGGAAGTAGATTAAGTAGAGGAGTAAAAATGAAGAGATTATGCAGATAAGGTAGAGCAGGAGTTAGCAAATGACATCTGCAGGCCAAATTCAGCCTGTCATCTGTTTTTGTAAATAAAGTTTTCTTGGAACACAGCCACACACGTTTGTTTACATATTGTCTCTGACAGTTTTTGTGCTACATAGAAAGAGTTGAGTAGTTGCAACAGAGACCATCTGGCCCACAGCCTAAAGTGTTTACAATCTAGCCCTTTATAGAAAGTTTGCCAGCCCATGAGGAAGGGATTGTAAGACTGAAAAGAAAAAGGACAGTGTACCCAAAGATGATGCTATCAGCAAAAGAAGTACTTGGAACTTTTCAAAAGGCTATCATCATAGCATTGAGCACCCCATACTATTCTTTGTTGTAACTCCATTTATCACTAACAAAATGCTTTTGCTTTGTTTCTCTGGTTGCAATAATGAGCTTAGAAGGGAATTGAGCCCATGACCTTCCTACTGCTGTCCTCCATTCCACTTATCTAAAGGGCTCAGAATACAATCAGAAAAAGCAACAAACCAAAATGGATTAATGCTTCATGTTGTACATGAGGATTGTACAGAGAGGATACATACCAGAAGTTCTTCAAAATATTTTTTAATATCATAGAATCTTAATTCATTGGTACAAAAAAGACTCGACACCTATTTGGTATTCAGTTTTGAAATCTCAGAGCAGAGTGGTAGAAAGAACCTGTTACTTATCTGTCTTTATTTCCTGAAAACCAAGTTTATCTACAAAGATAGCTTTTGTTTTTCTTAATTGGGCTGGATATCTTCCTTTTGCCTATCTAGATCTACACTGTACCCTTCTCCACCCTACTCTTTGTCTTGAGATGCTGACCTGTATGGACTTTATCTGTTGGTTCTCTCTAGTTTCCTAGTGAGTTCCTAGCTAATGGGAGGAGGGGTCCTGGCAAGAGAGAGGAGAGAGAGAAGTGAGATCAGCATATTTGTTTTCCCTGCTTCCTCCCTGGAGCTTTCCTGTCTCAACCTGAGGTCACTGCTCCTCTCAAGTTAACCCTTTGTGACCCTGTTCTTCCAGGTTCTGGTACCACCCCTCATCCCTTTGGGTCTAAAGGTGGTAGCACCTAGAAGCCCCAGAGTACTGCCTATACTATCTAAGGTTTCCCTACACTCTGCCCATACTTCCTATAGTAAACCCTCCTTGAATTAAATTCTAATTGGAATTTCCATCTTTTTCCTGCTGAGACCCTGAGTGTTATAAGAGCATAGAAGAAAGAGAGAAAGAAAAGAAAGGATGAAAGGATTAGTAATAGATGTTTCTGTATTTCCCAAACCTATTAACTTTACTGATTTTGACTGCTTATTCACTTGCATTTATTTCTCTCCAGAGCTTGAGTCAAATTAGTCTTCTTTCATTAGTTATTAGTCTTATTTCATTAATTAGCTTTTAAAATCTTAGGCAGTTTAGAAGACCTATAATAAATACCTTTGGGGTTTTTTTTTGGTCAATTTGCTTTGTTTTCAGATTCCTCCTGAAGATACAGCATCTACCCGATCTTCATTCACTGTCCAGGACCTTAAACCTTTTACAGAGTATGTGTTTAGGATTCGTTGTATGAAGGAAGATGGTAAAGGGTTTTGGAGTGACTGGAGTGAAGAAGCGAGTGGGATCACATATGAAGATAGTAAGTAAATAAGTATATGAAGAAAAAAGCATTGGAATTCTGACTATAAATTATGTCTGGTTTTAATAATACAGATCTCATTGCTTCTTATTTTGTGATCATTTTATTCAAACTGATATTTTACACTTCTTAAAGGATATCAAGTATAAAATCTAATATGCATTATTGATAGTACAAATCTTTTTGATACCTAATTAAAGAAAATTATGGAATAGTGTCTTAGATACCACGAGAAAACCATTAACGGTTTGTAAATCCAGAACATTTTATTAAAGGAGAGTAGTCCAGAAATACCTCTAACTAGAGAATCATATCCTGAATCATTAAAATCACCATCTAGCAAAATGTGTTTTAGACCCTCACTATCAAAAAGATATTTGTACTATTGTTTTTATTTATTTTTTCTTTTTTATCAGTACTTAATAAGCCTCTGGAAAAGCATCCTGGCATTTTGGTTGGTTGATTTATTTTCATTTTCCCTTTTTTTCTCATGATAATACAGTGTATATTACTATAGAATCCAAAAGGCATAAAAAGATACACAATGTAAAATCAAATTCCTTCCCCAAAGCAGCTAATGTTAATAATTTCTTCTGTAGCCATCAAGAAATAATCCTATGGCATAGTATTTTTTTTTTGTTTTTTGGGGGTTTTTTGGAACATTTTCCTATCATGGTCACCCTCTTTAGGTGTCAGTGGCAGCAGCCATGGCTTTAAAACCTTCCCTACCACCTGTATCCCTTCACTTCCATGGAGCTCTTCCAGAGGTTTCATGAGAGTTACATGAATTGAGAATGTCAAAGGCAGAAAAGTAAAGTACCCCTTCTCCACCAAGAATTTTCTCTCATTTTGATAAATGCCAGGAAAGAAAGTAATCCTACTATTGCTTGTTTGGGAATCCTCGATCAGATCCCTTTGTCTTGGTCAGGAATTCTTTTCTTTTTTTTTAAATTAATTAATTTATTTATTTATTTTGGGCTGTGTTGGGTCTTCGTTTCTGTGCGAGGGCTTTCTCTAGTTGTGGCAAGCGGGGGCCACTCTTCATCGCAGTGCGCGGGCCTCTCAGTGTTGCGGCCTCTTTTGTTGCGGAACACAGGCTCTGGACTCGCAGGCTCAGTAATTGTGGTTCACGGGCCCAGCTGCCCCGCGGCATGTGGGATCTTCCCAGACCAGGGATCAAACCCGTGTCCCCTGCATTAGCAGGCAGATTCTCAACCACTGCACCACCAGGGAAGCCGCAGTCAGGAATTCTTAAGCTGATATTCTTGGGGCCTTTAAAAGTACTTGGGTCAGACTGGGGGAGTTCTTGAACTACTTCAAAATGTTGACAAAATATTGTGGTTAGTACTTGTGTGAATTTTCTGGAGCGATGGTACATAACCTTGTCAAATCAAAGAGATATTTGGTGTCCAAAAAGTTATGAACCATTGGATTATGCTTTTCTTCAAATTAGTGAAAGAAGCTCCTAGGTCCTCTTTATGTTAGGAACCATTTCCAGCCCATAAGATTTCCTTTATAACTTAATGTTCTTTATTCTTTTGGGGCTCTGCACTGTACTCATGTATATATCTATTTGAACTCCCTGTACCAGCAGCTTTTTCCCCAGCCTTCCTGGTCTGCCTTTCCTCTTTTCTCTGTTTTGTCACCTGTAGTTATCTCTTCATGATCAGCACATCACGGCTTAGATTTTATTCAGATCCTTTTTTATTCTGTTGAATACCATATTTTGCAATTATATTTATAAAAATTTTGAATTTTTAAAACCTAATTATCAGCATTTGATGTTTTGTAAAGTGCTTTTTCACATGGTTGGTGATTATTACAACAATCCTGTGAATTCATTTTTTTTTTTTTTTTTTTTTTTTAACATCTTTATTGGGGTATAATTGCTTTACAATGGTGTGTTAGTTTCTGCTTTATAACAAAGTGAATCAGTCATACATAAACATATGTTCCCATATGTCTTCCCTGTTGCGTCTCCCTCCCTCCCACCCTCCCCATCCCACCCCTCCAGGCTGTCACAAAGCACCGAGCCAATATCCCTGTGCCATGCGGCTACTTCCCACTAGCTATCTACCTTACTGCGTTTGTTAGTGTGTATATGCCCATGACTCTCTCTCGCCCTGTCACAGCTCACCCTTCCCCCTCCCCATAACCTCAAGTCCGTTCTCTAAGAGGTCTGCGTCTTTATTCCTGCTTTACCCCTAGGCTCTTCATGACATTTTTTTCTTAAATTCCATATATATGTGTTAGCATACGGTATTTGTCTTTTTCTTTCTGACTTACTTCACTCTGTATGACAGACTCTAGGTCTATCCACCTCATTACAAATAGCTCAATTTCGTTTCTTTTTATGGCTGAGTAATATTCCATTGTATATATGTGCCACATCTTCTTTATCCATTCATCCGATGATGGGCACTTAGGTTGTTTCCATCTCCGGGCTATTGTAAATAGAGCTGCAATGAACATTTTGGTACATGACTCTTTTTGAATTTTGGTTTCCTCAGGGTATATGCCCAGTAGTGGGATTGCTGGGCTGTGAATTCATTTTTATAATATCCCATTACATTGACTCATCCCAACATAAGGTAGTAAACTTATACTACATTTAACTCCATTTATTTTAATTTGTCTTCTGTTCTTAAATGTATGCATTTAGGGGTTTTAAGCATGTATTTAAATATGATTTTTCAGTTTGATTTTTAGCAATAAGAAATAGTGATACATCTTTGGTTATTGCTTAGGATATATTTGTACCTTTAAAATTTTAAGATTACAAAAGAGTTTCAATGTACTCTAAATCATCAAGCTATCACCCTGACTAAAGGAAGACCCAGGCATATCATGCTGGGATGGGAAAAGGCTGGTATAAAGAAAGAGTTAGAGACACCATATGATTGGAGGGCAAGAATATTAAAAACAAAGTAAGAGAATAATTTCTAGGACTTTATTTTACTGTTATAATAAAAAGTTTATGTCATTTCTTTAGGACCATCCAAGGCACCAAGCTTCTGGTATAAGATAGAGCCATCTCATACTCATGGCTGTAGATCTGTACAACTCATATGGAAGGTAAAAAAAAATTGCCTATTTATATTCTTCTATTTCATATAATATATTTTATATGGTGTTATGAGTGGAGCTTAATTTTTGATATCTATTTGATAACTATAATAAATAGAAACACAAAGCTTTATATATACTATTAAAAAGTCAGGTTCCTAAACTACAGGTGATACCTCATATATATTTCAGTGTAGTTCCGTGAAAGTTATGTGAGAAGAGGGGCCTTGTTGTTGTTTTTTTATAAATTTATTTATTTATTTTTGGTTGCGTTGGGTCTTCGTTGCTGTGCACAGGCTTTTCTCTAGTTGTGGTGAGCGGGGGCTGCTCTTTGTTGTGGTGCGTGGGCTTTTCATTGCGGTGGCTTCTCTTGTTGCAGGACACAGGCTCCAGGTGCGCGGGCTTCAGTAGTTGTGGCACGCGGACTCAGTAGTTGTAGCTCATGGGCTTAGTTGCTCCGCAACATGTGGGATCTTTCCTGGATAAGGGCTCGAACCCGTGTCCCCTGCATTGGCAGGCGGATTCTTAACCACTGCACCACCAGGGAAGTCCTAGCGGCCTTGATTTTACCAAACTTTTCTCAGTGCCTCATAGAAAATAATTAATCAATGTTTTGGGTAATCAAAGTGTATGCTGGTAATAGGAAATAAAGTTGTTGTGCACTCCATAAATGTTCATGAGTGGATCATACTAAAGTAAGGTAGAAAGAAAAATACTCAAGACATAAAATAATTTAGGCCAACATAGCCACAGTGCAGAATTGTGTAGAGAACAAAAGGCTAAGAGAATGGTGCTTTCACTCGTAGTTGACGTCATGCTTTTTTTTTTTTTTTTTGCGTTATGCGGGCCTCTCACTGTTGTGGCCTCTCCCGTTGCGGAGCACAGGCTCCGCAGCCATGGCTCAGGGGCCCAGCCGCTCTGCGGCACGTGGGATCCTCCCGGACCGGGGCACGAACCCGCGTCCCCTGCATCGGCAGGCGGACTCCCAACCACTGCGCCACCAGGGAGCCCCCGTCATGCTTTTTGAAGTCAGTCTTCATTCAGTGTATAGTAGTTTTACTTCAGTAGTGAGTTCAAAGTAAGGTTGCCAGTCCCTTCCAATTAAATATTTAGAGATTTGACATAATAGCAGAATTTGTGAACATGAAGAAAAACTGATTAACTTTATTCAAGATTTATGAAACACATTTTTAAAATAAATTGTTTTATTACAGACATTGCCTCCTTTTGAAGCCAATGGAAAAATCTTGGATTATGAAGTGACTCTCACAAGATGGAAATCACGTTTACAAAAGTACACAGTTAACGACACAAAACTGACAGTAAACCTCACAAATGATCGCTACATAGCAACTCTGACAGCAAGAAATCTGGTTGGCAAATCAGATGCATCTGTTTTAACTATCCCTGCCTGGGGCTTTCAAGGTTTGTGTCCCTTAGATGGAGCCTGACTTATGAATGGGAAAGGGTAGTTAGGTATGGACAGGGCTCCTGTAAAAAAATTGTAAGTATTCTAAGACTGTCTCTTCAGTATCAACAGTGATCATATTTTTAGAAGTCAGTCAGCAGCCAAACCTGGTCGATCATTTTGTGGCTCACTTAAACTTTGCAGTAAGCTACTTAATTCATTTAAGCATTTTCTGATTATCTTTTTTAAAATATATTTTTAATGTTTTAGGAACTTTATATGTATATGACTTAAATATATTGTTTTTCTATAGCTTTATCTGTAGCTTTCAAAGAAAAAAACATTACAACTTACGTACACAAAACACTTGAAGAACTTTGGGAAAGGAAGAATTTAAGTTCCAAAATAAATCGACTATTTACTTTACATGTAAATTATAATAAAGTGCTTTTATTCATGTAAATACATGTTAATATTATATGCTCCAAAAACGTGATAGCAAGATCACGTGGTTATGGAAAAGAATGTAAAATATTGGAATATCAAATTTTTAAATGTTCATTTATCATATCAGTATTCAAACTTTGTTTTAAAGCTACTCACCCCATAACGGATCTTAAAGCATTTCCCAAAGACAATGTGCTTTGGGTAGAATGGACTGCTCCAGATGAATCTGTAAACAGATATATACTTGAGTGGTGTGTGTTATCAGATAAATCGCCCTGTATCCCAGACTGGCAACAAGAAGATGGTACTGTACATCGCACCTATTTAAGAGGTATACCTGGCTACAAACATTTAAGTTGCTGTCCTTTTTCTAGCTCTTCAGACAGATTTTTCTTTTACATATTCTTTTCTGCTTTGTGGTCCATTGAAAAGATACCCAGTTTATCATAGTTGCTAGTTACGTCTTGTGTACTAGATTTGTGACTTTCAGCAAGCCACACTTAACCTCTCTAAACTGCAGCCTGTTTATGGACTAAGTGGGGTTAATACTATCTTCTTGTAATATTCCACTGTTGTTTTGATCATCAAAGGAATGTTCACAAAACTAAAGTAAGATAAATACAAGATAATTCAACCTCTGTTGCTAATAGTATCTCTGTACCTTATTAAATTCCCTCATCCTTTAATGAGAAAATATTTTCCCTGAGCATCTAGATGGCTTATTAACTTCTTATAGCTGTTGAAGAAGCGAAGCAGAACTAGAACTTAGATTTCCTTGTCTTTTAAACTGCAAGTACTAATGAAGGACAGAAAGTAATGTATTATAGAGCTCCAAAATGGGTTGCTCTCATTTTGTAAGATTCTACTTATCAAGTGATACAACAACTTTAAAGAGAAAACAAAGCATTCAGTTTGTATGTGTGTAAAGAAGGAAAACCATTAGAATACAGCTTCAAATAATATGATTAATCAGAGAAAACATGTTAACAAAGATATACCATATATCTTTATATATAGCCATAAACTTAATGAGCTTTATTCATAACATAGGCTGTTTGGCCCTCATTAACCTATTATTTAATATATAGTTTTACTAATCCTGGTTGTCTAGTTTATCAACCTTATCCAAATAAAAGCAAGGTGGAGCTAGAGAGGAGATAGATTGATAATAACTGGACAATAGGAACTTGTACTATAGCATAGCATAGGCTCTGGAGACCTTCAGGTTTTGCAGGTATCCCCACATAGCTCAGTAGGCCTGATAAAACATCACTGTATTACAGCAGAATATAAAAATACTGTCTTCTTGATAGTATTGAATCATCAAGAAAATTACTCTCTTTAAGAAATCAAAAAAGCGTATGTCACTTCATGCATAATAGTTAAGGAAATGTAATTCTTATTGAAAGTATAAACTTCAGTATAACAAAAAGAAACTTTTTGCTGTTGCGTGCTGAAGGGATAGATAGATTGCTTTGTTAATCTGGAGAGATTATAAATAAAGGAAACATTTAAGATAATTTTTTCTTTTAAAATTATGTTACTTTCTGGGAGAAGTAACACTAATTCTTTTTTTCCCAGTCACCTGACAAACCACAGCCATTAGCGCTTTCCCTAGCTCTGATTAGTGACATCTTGCACTTAGGCAGTTCTCAGAGAAGTAGGTAAAATGTACAAAAATTGCCAAACTCTAAGGAAGACCCAGGATAATTTGAGATCAGTGTTTTATAAATCCTGAATATAAATGCAATCATTACTTTTATTGACAGTATAAATATTTTTTATTCACTGTATTGGCAATAAAAGTAACCTTTTATTTTCAAACAGTTTTATTCTGTTAAGCTTGAACCCAGTAAACAAAAGGCAATGCTTACTTTAAAAGTTGCAGTTTTAAAAAAAGGAAAGTTCAGTGGTAATAATTTCATAATGTATGCAAACGTCAAATCATTATTTAGTATACCTGAAATATGTTGTACATCAACTATATTTCAATTTTTAAAAATGAATAAAAATAAAAGAAAGTTCAGTGGTCATGAAATTATAATGTAAAAGTAAGTAATGGAATTAATTAGGTTTTTTTCACTATAGGGAAAAAAAAATGCTTAATCCACTATTCTTACTTTAGGAAACCTAGCAGAGAGCAAATGTTATTTGATAACAGTCACTCCAGTGTATGCTGATGGACCAGGACTCCCCGAGTCTATAAAGGCATACCTTAAACAAGCTCGTAAGTCCAGACCTATTTTCTTTGAAAAATGTTGTTTTTTAACTAACAAAGACATTTTATCCCTTTTAAATAAGGATATGTCTTACTATGTTCAAATAATTTCATGATAATGAAATTTTACGAAGTCTTAATGATTTACTAAATTCTAATGATTTTCATTTGGTAAATACCCTATTCTGTTTCAGCACCTTCCAAAGGACCTACTGTCCGGACAAAAAAAGTGGGGAAAAATGAAGCTGTCTTAGAGTGGGACCAACTTCCTGTTGATGTTCAGAATGGATTTATCAGAAATTATACTATATTTTATAGAACCATCATTGGAAATGAAACTGGTAATAAAACTATATCAGCTATTAAGAATCAGGTGTTTTTTCTTAAGCTTTTAAATACTAATTTGTCTCACCTTCTTGTGTTATACATCTTAGTATAGCATATTATCCTCAGAAAAGAGATACCTGAGAATATGCTTTATGGTTGCTTTCATGGTCCTATTAAAGAAACATTGTTTTCTAGTAAAATATGTTTTAAGACACTCACAATGTCAAATATAGGCCAAACCAAGCAAGAGTAGTTGAATAAAGCACACTTACTGATTTCTTCCAGCTGTGAATGTGGATTCTTCACACACAGAATATACGCTGTCCTCTTTGACTAGTGACACTTTGTATATGGTACGAATGGCAGCATATACAGACGAAGGTGGAAAGGATGGTCCAGAATTCACTTTTACTACACCAAAGTTTGGTAAGAAATAATGATGTTTGATCTTTCTTCTTTTCTCTTTTTTCTTTTTAAAATTTAATCAGACTAAAAATGGGCTTAGTTTATATGCTAAAATTTTGTTTAAAGTGCATCTTTGGATTCATATAAATGAAGTGTTCATAAATTATGATTTTTATATTGTTGTTTATCTGGTTTTGGTTATTTCTTTACAGAAAATTTTTTCCTTACTTTTTTGTTGTTTCTTTAATTGTCTCTGACTGATTTCACTTGTACTCTGTAAATCCCAAAAGAATCGTGTATCTTTCTAAATGAGTTTACTTTTTCACTGGCAAAACTTGGATGTGGTCTCTTTCTTCACTTGTTCTTCCTCTTACGGGCAGGTTGCTGTAAAGACTAGTCCACCCTTGAAGTCTCATTTCCATACCTCCAGCTCAGTCTTTAACCTGCTCAAACCAGGCTTCCAACCCACCACTCCACTGAAACCTCTCTAGTGTCACTCACAGAAGACCCCTTACTTGTCCTATCCAATGCATGCTTTTTAGTCATCTTTTTTTTCCTACGCTTCCCAGCATTTGACCCTGTTGGCCTGTTCATCCTTGAAACTGTCTCTTCCCTTCGTTTGTTTTTCTAACAGCACTCTCCTGAGTCTCCTCCCTGTCTGGTACTTTCTTCTTGGTCTCTTTTAAATGCTCTATATTCTCCAGAGCACTGTTCTTGGCACTGTTTTCTGATTTGCCTATTCAAATTCCCTGCCTATGACTTCAGCCATCCTCTCTTCCCTTCTCAAATACATTTTTCCTTCTTTGTTCCATGCCACAACTCTTTGCCAAAGCCAGAAATTTAGGTGCAATTGTAGTAAGTTTCTTCATATCTTTTTCACTTACATAAACCAAGTATCAGGTCCAGTAGATCATGCCTTCTAATTACTGCTTGTGCATGTGCTTTCATAATCTCTTTCTTTGACCCTAAACTTCTTGTCATTTTCCCCACCTTTTTGTCTTTTCCCAGTATGTGGCCCTCTACCTTTTCTTGTTTTGGCTATTCCTGTAGCCTCCCTAAAGCAGACTTAAACTGCATTCTTTCCTGTATCTACTACATTTTGAATCATTATAGAAATTACCTTATTTTATTGTAATTGTATTTGTAACACCCACACCCAAGCACCAAGACAGTGAGTGATAAATAATAAGCTGTTTATCATATAAATAAATAAATCATTCAACCATATTCCTCATTGTGCTGAGAGAGCAAATAAGTAGATAAGTGACTACATAAGATGGATATTAAAAGATCCTGAGCTTTGCTGTGATGGCCAATAATAAATATAGGCTATGGGATAAGATTTGTGGTGACATGTTTTGTAGAATATATATGTAACAAATACAGGTTTCCCCCACCATCCAAAAGTAGAGCATTCCTATGAAACCTTTCATAAGCCAAAGTGGTATAGAGCAAAGAGTATTCCCCACTTTTGGAAAGTTCACATTATGCCACTTCACTTTCACAAAAGACCTATGTTAGTACGCTAACAAGCTTTTTTCATAAATTTATTTCTGTTAGCAAAAACAGGCATTAATGTAATTTATGAAAAAAGCTTGTACTATACTGATGTAGGTCTTTCCTGAAAGTGAAGTGGCATAATGTGAACTTTCCAAAAGTGGGGGGATACCTGTAATATTTGAAATAAAACTTTGTGCCATGATCTTTAAAAAATAGTAATAATAAACTTTAAAAATATTATCCTGATTATAAAAATAGTGTTCATTATAAGGAATTTAGACTATACAGTAAAATACAAAGAGGAAGAAAAATCACCCCTGATCCCTCATCCAAAATAATCTCAACATATTTATATATCCTTCTAGTCTTTTCTGTGCATACATTTTTTTCCAAAAACGAAATCATACTTATTACTTCATCATCTGCTTTTTCCTCTGGCCTATTGTTGTATGGATTCATTATGGCTACTTCACATGGCATGGAATTTGCTCCCAAGGACCATATAGCTTAGTTGAAGAAATATGGTACAAGTAAACAAAACAGAGAGACATTTGAGCCATGTAGATAGTAAATAGAGCAGAAATTTAAAGATATCTGAAGTGGGGAGTTTTACCTTTGAAGATTTTGTGGGGAAGACAATACTTGAGCCTTGAAGTTAAGATGTGGACAGATAGGAAGAAGAAGGCATCTTAGTTCAGCATGAGCAAAGGCCCAAGGCATGAAAACATAGTAAGCAGAAGTTCAGCACCAATAAAGGAGAGGATCTTCCTGAATTTGATTTGGCATATGTATGAGAATCTTAGCATTCAGGAATTAATATTTTCCAACCTATAGTTTATTCCTGAGACTTTATCTGATTTCTTGGTTCCTATCATGCTTTGTAGGAGGTAAAGTTACTTACAAAGGGATGCGTGTGGTGGAAAGATAAGACTAAGTGAATACTGTATTACTGTAGTACTACTTTCATACTACTTTTTCCTGTAAAAGACTAGTTACAGGGGGCTGGAGGAGTTAACCAGAAACAACCATAGGTAAATCATTAAAAAAATTTCTAATATAAATTGTCCCAATTAGTGATTCATTTGATTAATAAGTCCTCTTTTATTTTTTTATACATCTTTATTGCAGTATAATTGCTTCACAATACTGTGTTAGTTTCTGTTGCACAACAAAACGAATCAGCCACATGCATATACTTGTCCCCATATCCCCTCCCTCTTGAGCCTCCCTCCCCTCCTCCCTATCCCACCCCTTTAGGTCATTGCAGAGCACTGAGCTGATCTCCCTGTGCTATGCGGCTGCTTCCCACCAGCCAACTATTTTACGTTCAGTAGTGTATATATGTCGATGCTACTCTCACTTCACCCCAGCTTCGCCCTCCCACCCCATGTCCTCAAATCCACTTTCTATGTCTACCTCTTTATTCCTGCTGTGCAACTAGGTTTATCAGTACCATTTTTTTTTAAGATTCCATATATATGCATTGGCATACAGTATTTGTTTTTCTCTTTCTGACTTATTTCACTCTGTATGACAGCCTCTAGGTCCATCCACCTCACTACAAATAACTCAGTTTCATTTCTTTTTATGGCTGAGTAATATTCCATTGTATATATGTGCCACATCTTCTTTATCCATTCATCTGTCAGTGGACATTTAGGTTGGTTCCATGTCTTGGCTATTGTAAATAGTGCTGCAGTGAACATTGTGGTACGTGTCTCTTTTTCAATTACAGTTTTCTCAGGGTATATGTCCAGTAGTGGGATTGCTGGGTCATATGGTAGTTCTATTTTTAGTTTTTTAAGGAACCCCCATACTGTTTTCCATATTGGTTGTATCAATTTACATTCCCACCAACAGTTCAGGAGGGTTCCCTTTTCACCACACCCTGTCCAGCATTTACTGTTTCTAGATTTTTGATAATGGCCATTCTGACCGGCGTGAGGTGACCCCTCATTGTAGTTTTGATTGCAGATAGGGATTCATGTGGTATTTAGGAATCTCAGGCTTGCTGCGTTTTAGATATTATTCCTACTTCTGCCACTCCTTGTGCCTGTTAAGATTCTCCTAAAATTCTTAGCCCTATGTTAGATTTATCATCTTTTTGAAAATAGTAAATAACTATTAAAAATTTTGCCTGAATTTTACATTTTTATTCTTTATAGAAGATTACATTTATAGTGCAATTATTGAGATTGTTTAAAGCTTTTCCAGGGACTTCCCTGGTGGCGCAGTGGTTAAGAATCCACCTGCCAATGCAGGGGACACAGGTTCGATCCCTGGTCCAGGAAGATCCCACATGCTGCGGAGCAGCGAAGCCCGTGCGCCACAACTACTGAGCCTGCGCTCTAGAGCCCGTGTGCCCCAACTACTGAAGCCCGCATGCCTAGAGCCCGTGCTCTGCAACAGGAGAAGGCACCACAATGAGAAGCCTGCGCACCACAACAAAGAGCAGCCCCCGCTCACAGCAGCTAGAGAAAGCCAGCACGCAACAACAAAGACCCATCGCAGCCCAAAATTAATTAATTTTAAAAAAGAAAAAACTTTTCCAATTCTACCCATTAGTTCTAGAACTCAGAGATAAGCTTTTGCTAAGATTCTGCTGAGTGCAGACCGTAAATATAATAAATAGGTTTGAAAGCTCTTACCAGGTAGATAGATTATCTATCCAATAAACTGAACTAATCAATTTATTCCCCCAGCCAACATATATTTTATGCATACTATGTGGTCAGGTTACTGTGTAAGGTGTAAGTAGCTAGGATATGATTTACCAAGGAGGAAGGGAGGGGGGAGAGAAACACCTTTAAGTTTGAAAAGGTTGTAAAAAAATATTAGGATGGCATTTCATCTTTTCAACAGTAATCTGGTTGGGAAGTTGCATAATTTCTCTTTAGCATATGTGTCAACAGTTATTTTCTTTCTTTCCCCTTTCTTTTTCTTTAGCTCAAGGAGAAATTGAAGCTATTGTTGTACCTGTTTGCTTAGCATTCCTATTGACAACCCTTTTGGGAGTATTATTCTGCTTTAATAAGCGAGACCTGTAAGTACCCATATTCATAATTTTGCCTTTTCCCCCACTTCTATTGATCTATAATTTACATACAATGAAATTCATCCATCTTAAGTGTACAGTTTAATGAATTTTTGTAACTGTATATAGATGTATAACTACCACCACACTCAAGATAGAGAACATTTCCATCACTCTAAAAAGTTTCTTCATTCTGCTTTGTACTGTGTCCTCTCCCTCAGCCCCTGGCCGCAGCAATCACTGATCTACTTTCTCTGGTTGCAGTTTTACCTTTTCTGGGATTTCACATATATGGAATCAAACAACATGTAATTTTTTGTGTTTGATGTCTTTCACTTGACATATTTTTGAGATTCATCCATGTTGCATAAATTAGTATTTTTCTTTTTATTGCTGAATAGTATTCTATAGTATAGAGATATCAAAATTTGTTTACCTGTACACCTATTATGAAAGTTTAGGTTGTTTCTTTGATTTTTGGCTATGATGAATAGCTAAAATATATATGTGTTGTTATGAACATTCACATACAGATCTTTGTGTGACGATATATTATCATTTATCTTGAGTAAATACTTAGTAGTGAGATTGCTGGGTCATACAGTAAGTGCATATTTAACTTTATAAGAAGCTGTCAAACTGTTTTCCAAAGTGTTTGTACCATCTTGTATTCCCAAGAGCAATGTGAGCGTTCCCTTTGTTTCATATCATCCTCAATTCTTGGTACTGACAAGGTTTTTAATTTTAGCTATTCTTTCTCCTGGGTTTGTAGTGCTATCTCATTGTGGTTGTAACTTCTGTTTCCATGATAACTAGTAATAGATCTTTTCATGTGCTACCTATACATCTTCTTTTGTGGTGTGTCTTTTGAAATCTTTTGCCCATTTTTAAATTGGGTGATTTGTCTTGTAAATATTGAGGTTTAAGAGTTCTTTATATATCTGGTTACAAACTTTTTGTCAAATATATGTTTTGCAAATTCTGAACTGTGGCTTGCCTTTTTATTCTCTTAACTGTGACTTTAGAAAAGCAAAAGTTTAATTTTGATCAAGTCCATTTTATCAGGGTTTTTTTTTTTAATGGTTCTTGCTTTTTATGTCCTGTTTAAGAAATCTTTGCCTAACCCAGTGTCACAAATATGTTTTCCTATATTTTCCTCTAGAAGTTTAATCATTTTAGCTCTGTGCTGTGATCTATTTAGAATAAATTTTTGTGCATTGTTGTGAAGTCAGGGTCAAAGTTTTTTTCCATAGATATCTAGTCATTCCCAGCATCATTTATTGAAAAGGCTATCTTTTCCTATTGAATTATCTTGCCAAAATCAATTATCCATATAAGTCTGGATCTATTTGTGGACTCTCAATCCTGTTCCATTGTTCTATATGTCTATTCATCCTGATAACACGTGGTCTTGATTTATTATAGCTCTATAGTAAGTTTTGAGACCAGGTGGTAGAATTCCTCCAATATTTTTTTTCAAAATTATTTTTGCTAGGTTCTTTGCCTTTTCATATAAATTTTAATATCAGCTTATAACTTTCCTTTAAAAATCTGTTAGAATTTTTATTGGAATTTTATTGAATCTGTCCATCAGTTTAGGGTAAAAGGCAATCTGAACATGAGTTCACATGTTCATGAGTCAGATCAATCTTTCAGTACGTGAATGTGGTATATCTCTATACTTATCTTGGTTCCTTTTGCAATGTTTTGTAGTTTTCAGGCCTTGCACATCTTATGTTAAATTTATTCCTTCCTGTTTTTTTTTCTGTGTGCTATTATAAATAGAATTTCAAATTTTTTACTTTCTAATTGTTCATTGCTAGTATATTGAAAAGTGCAATTGATCTTGTAAATATATTGGTCTTGTATACTGAGATCTTCATAAATTAATTTAGTCACTTTTTGGATTTTCAACATGCACAGTCATGCTGCCTGCAAGTAAAGATTCCAGTCTTTATACTTTTAGTTCTTTTCATCATTGTACTGGCTAAGACCTTCAGTACTATGTTGAATAGAAGTAAGAGCCAACATCTTCCCATTATTCCCAATCTTAGGCGAAAAAACGTTCCGTCTACACCATTGCATGTTATATTAGCTGTAAGTTGAGGAAGTTCTTATATTTATGTTTTGCTAAGAGTTTTTGTCATGAATGGATATTGAATTTTGTCAAACGCTTTTTCTGCATCTGTTGAGATGAGCTTATGATTTTTCTCCTTTCATAAATATGAATTTTATTCATTGATTTTCAGGTGTTACACCTTGCATCCCTTGGATTTTGCTAGATTCGGTGTGTTAATTTTTGCATTTTTATGTTCATGAGTGATATTGGTTTGTCCTTTTTGTGGTGTCATTGTGTAGTTTTGGACTCAGGGTAATACTAATTATCTCATAAAATGAATGGCCTCAGGACATATTACCTCTATTTTCTGGGAGAGTGTGTAGGGCTGGTATTATTTCCTCTTTAAATGTTTGATAGAATTCACAAATGAAGCCATCTGGGCCTGCTGTTTTCTTTGTGGGGAGGTTTTTAATTAAAAATTGAATTTCTTACAAGTATAGGGCTATTGAAGTTTTCTTTTTCAGTCTGTTTTGGTAATTGGTGTCTTACAAGGGATTCATCCATTTTTTTTTTTTGGTTGGTCAGTTAATTTAGGTTGTTAACGTTATTGCTTTTTATATTATGTCCAGATTTCATAGTTGTTCCTGCAGGACAGTCTGTTAGGATCTTATTACTCATCTTTATTTGAACTTATTCTCAAGATGACTCATTTCCTGTGTACCTGTGTACACTATGGACCTCTAATGTTGGGCTAGGGACTGTATTAAGGTAAACATATTTAAATAGATTTTTTATGATGGGGGATATCCTGAATTCATTGTTAGCCTTTTCTTCCTTGTGAAAAATCAAATTTATCTTGTACCAATGTGAAAATTGAACATTTTTGGGGTTTTGTTTTGGGGAGAGAAGGTATACCACAATTTTTTGTGACCCTGGCTAAAGTTTTTAAGTGTTATTGTTGTTGTTTGTTTGTTTTAATTTATTTATTTTATTTATTTTTGGCTGCGTTGGGTCTTCGTTGCTGCGCACAGGCTTTCTCTAGTTGCGAGCAGGGGCTACTCTTCGTTGCAATGCATGGACTTCTCATTGTGGTCGCTTCTCTTGTTGTGGAGCATGGGCTCTAGGCGCACAGACTTCAGTCGTTGTGGCACGCGGGCTCAGTAGTTGTGGCTCGTGGGCTCTAGAGCACAGGCTCTGTGGTTGTGGCACACCGACTTAGTTGCTCCACAGCATGTGGGATCTTCTCAGACCAGGGCTCGAACCCGTGTCCCCTGCATTGGCAGGCAGATTCATAACCGCTGCACCACCAGGGAAGCCCTTTAAGTGGTTTTTATTGCAGGATTTAATTTCAGAGATTTTTAAAAATTGAATACTGATTACCAGCTTTAGTCTTATAAACAAACAGTTTTTCTTTAAGGATAAAGATCCTTATGCATTTTCAACAGTATTTCTTTTTCTATTGGTTACAAGAAAAATAATGTTTTTGTTAGCTTTGGGATACAGTAGGTATTTTTTGTTTATTTAATTGGTTTGATTCTTAAGATTCTTGGAAAATAATGTTTAGAAATAGGGACTATTCATTGTTTATTACATGTGGTTCTACATATGCGATATTTCTTTTCTCTCCAGAATTAAAAAACACATCTGGCCTAATGTTCCAGATCCTTCAAAGAGTCATATTGCCCAGTGGTCACCTCACACACCTCCAAGGGTAAGATAAAATATTTCTGACTTACTTGTAATACACAAGCATATTAGGATATATTGTAGAGTTCAAGCAAAAGATAATCAGACTGAATCGAAAAGTAGATGAAAATAGTACATAAATGAGAATTTTAGTCAAAATTTAAAATAATACGTATTCTAGGAGTTTATTATCACCATAGCATATTTGTCCTTATATTCCCAATTCTATTTAGTATACATTAAAAATATTTGATTGAACTTGTAAGTTGAAAACCTATGTTTTAATGCTGCTGTGTGATAACTCTGTTGTAAGGCAAGCATTTTAGATTATATATTAAAATAAAATTTTAAATCTACCATTTTAACATGATTAAATGGCTTCTGGAAACCTACAGTAAATTCCTTGAACGTCCCTAAAGGGGGAATGATTTGTACTTATTATCTTCTGACAGTCCTTTAATTTTAGATTAGCAGATTGACATGTATATCCTATGAAACTTCAGTCATTTGAGTTTGATTTAATGTTTTCCTCATTTTTCTATCCAATTAATCCTAGGCTGCCCAGACTAGGCATGAAATATGAAATTTTATTTCTAGACCTTTAAGTTTATCAAAATGTAACACCAACAATATTGACTTAGAATTCTGAGGAAATACAGTCTAATTCATACTTTTTAGAATCATTTCACAATATCCGTGATTCACGTGATTTAATTAGTGATATAGATTATCTCTGCACCATTAAAAGCTACTGAGAAGTTTCAGAGATTCATTACTCTGTGGCTTTAACTAATATGTCATATGTAATTATTTCAGAGTTTCTAAATGAACATGCACCATAGGTAATAATTCATTTTCTCTCTTTCTTAGCATTTTAATTCAAAAGATCAAATGTATCCAGATGGCAATTTCACTGATGTAAGTGTTGTGGAAATAGAAGCAAATGACAAAAAGCCTTTCCCAGAAGATCTAAAATCATTGGACCTATTCAAGAAGGAAAAAATTAATACTGAAGGACACAGCAGTGGTATTGGAGGGTCTTCATGCATGTCATCTTCTAGGCCAAGCATTTCTAGCAGTGATGAAAATGAATCTGCACAGAACACTTCGAGTACTGTCCAGTATTCCACTGTGGTACATAGTGGCTACAGACACCAGGTGCCATCGGTCCAAGTCTTCTCAAGATCCGAGTCCACCCAGCCCTTGTTAGATTCTGAAGAACGGCCAGAAGATCTACAGCTGGTAGATAATGTAGATGGCAGTGACAGCATTTTGCCCAGGCAACAGTATTTCAAACAGAACTGCAGTCAACATGAAACCAGTCCAGATATTTCGCATTTTGAAAGGTCAAAGCAAGTTTCATCAGTCAATGAAGGAGATTTTGTTAGACTTAAACAGCAACAGATTTCAGATCATATTTCACAGCCCTATGGATCTGGGCAGATGAAAATGTTTCAGGAAGTTCCTGCAGCAGATGCTTTTGGTCCAGGCATCGAAGGACAAGTAGAGAGATTTGAAACAGTTGGGATGGAGGCTACAATTGATGAAGGAATGCCTAAAAGTTACTTACCACAGACTGTAAGACGAGGTGGCTACATGCCTCAGTGACGGACTAACTCCTGTTACAACTTTGGAAGTACCTGTAAAGTAAAGCTAAAAGTATTTTATCTGTGATTTCAGATCTTCACTCACTGAAGATGATCATTTGCCCTTAAGGACAAGAAGGTACTGTCCTCCCTTGTGGGCTGTTTCCATTCCAGAATATCTGGGATTTGACTTAAAGCACTACATAAACTGACTTCATCCTCCAAATAGCTGAATGACTTTGTGCTGTTTCAGGATGTTTGCACTGAAGAAAAACAAAGCTTGTCTGAAATTTATAAAGTGAAACTTTTGGTTTTGCTATCTAGAAAACAGAGGGTATTTAAATTAAAAGCAGTGGTAAACTTAGTGAGCACAGCTATACTGATTTTAACGAGAATAGTCATCAAATATCAAATCTTGGGGAGAATTAGCATAAAAATTGGGGGAGCAAGATCTAGACCCTCTACTTCAAGTGACAACATAATTTAAAAAGAGTCCAGATGGTACAACTAATATGAGCCCAGCTTTTGTTGTCTGACAAAAAAAAAAAAAAAATTGGGCTCATTTATAATCATACCAACATAGAAAATATTAGTTCTCGTCCATTGGTAATGATGCTGCCAGTTACTGGAGAAAAGGAATTCTGGAGTTTTAACTTGGCAAACTAAAAATATTAATTTTTTAATATTAGACAGTTAAGTAAATTTTCAAACATTTGCTTTCTATCACTATTGACAACGTCCGAAGATCCATTTCACAAACTCAGCAGAGGGTCCAGATAAGAGCTAGGAATGAATGTGACGAACTATCTTAAACATTTAAAAAATCCTTTGCCATTTATAAAGGCTTAAATTGTTAACACTTTTCTGTACATGTATATAAACATTATTGACCCTTCTTGTTAAGACGTCAGAGAATTTGGTTGATGAGGCACTTTATACAGTATGTCTTCACCTTAAAATGTGTTTTGATTTAATATGCTTTGTGTTTTAAGTAGGCCAAGACTGAGTTTTTTCTTTCTTTCTAGTAGGTGTTTGAAGCAGACTAATAAGTTAGAAGACTTGGGCAATACTCACCAAAACAAACAAAGCACCACCCCAAAAATGTACATATTGATCTTAGGAAATCTCGCAGTTAGCAAATATCCTTATTGTAGAGGCACTTAATGAAGAGAGAGTATTTTAATGTCTGCCTGTTCTGAGGTAGGTGGAACTTAGTTCTACGTGATGATTTAGGAATATTTTAAACCTTTTCCCACATGTTCTGTTCTTCAGGGGAAAAGTGAGTTGGGCTTCCAGAGTTTAGCACTAAACTCACTTTCGCATTTATGTTATTCCCTACCCACCACGTTTGACGAGGAGGCAGGGGCTAAAAACTAGGAGCTGAGTAAGTAAGAAGAAATTGTCATGTGGTTGACTACTGCTGTCAAGTAAGTTTGTGTTGTTTTTCTGTCATATTTAATTTACAGAAACCAAGCCAACTTAAAATAGTTCGTAGAGGTTACTGAAGAATAAAAGGCTGAGAAAAATTAGTACACATTTACAGTTGAGATGTAATTCGACTCATTACTGTCTCAATATTGTTCGCATTAGACTTGCTGTTATGCTTTATCCCTTGTATTCTTGCCTGATACTTTTCAGAGTTCTTTCTCATATATGGTCTTTGCGAGACAGAGCAGATGCTTTATTCTGATATATCCTGTTCTACTTTAGGCAAAACCAACATGAGATAGGTAGAATGTCAGAATCAGTAGTAGATGAGGAAAATTAGGCACAGACAGGTCAGGTTGGAACAGAGAGACCCCAAACTCACACACACTACACACTACAAGGTAATAAGCATTACCACCATTTAAGTTGGTTATCAAAGGCTGGTCCAAATCAGGACAGGATTTATCTTGCTAAATGTCAACAAATTTATATCTGTTACATTTTTCATTTCCTCAAAATAAGTAGTCATGTTGTTATAACCATGTTTAGCTCTAACCTTCCTCCTAACAAATAGCAGTGTTGTGGAGAACATTTTAGTGTGGAGATTGTACATGGGAGGTGGGCAGTTATAAAATGTGAACTCATGATCTCTGGGAATCAGAACAAATAGTTATTTAAGAAAGAACATCATATAAGCAAATTTGTATGTTGAAACTTGTGTAGAACATGGTGCAGTGAGTGAATGCCCCCCAGCCACAAAAGCACTTTAGGCATATTAAATGGATATAGTTACTGTGCAAAAATTCATTCAGGAAATAAATATATTTATGTAATATACATCTTTGCCCCCAAAAAGAAAAGCAATCATGAAACTTAAGTACAAAATTACTTTCATAAGGCATGTCTTAGAATAATCTGTCTTGATATATGTAAATTATATTTTAGGTAGGCCCAGAAACAAATCCAGTTAATTTATGTGAAAATTAGACTATGTTTAAGATAGTGGATAAACTACTCATTAAATATATAGTATCCAAAAATTTGATGCAGTTGCCCTCTTGTAAGACTAAAAAAATAATAAGCATATGTTACATGTGTTGTTATTGTAATTTGATTGTTACTGGTGTCTTTGGTATCCTACCCTCATCCTTCATAAAGGCATGAGGCTAAATAACTGTTGGAAAACTATCAGACTTCAAACCCACTAAAATCTAAAAGTTTAATTCTTTTTTAACATGGATCATTCAGCACTAGGGAACATACCCAACATGTGACCAGAAGCAAGGGAAAAAGCAGAATCATTCACATGTTTTGTGTTCACATCTGTTCTGTGCCTAGTTGTTTGTTTAATTTCAACCTTTTTCTTTGATAGAGATTTTTTTTTTACACACGAAGTCATCCAAGACCCTAGTTTATTGTGAAGTTAAGGGTTAATGAAGTTGAAATATACTTTTAAAACATATATTTATGAAAAGTCAAATTTAAAGTGGAACATCTAAAATAGCACTATAAATAGAAATCAAATTTAAAAGATGTCTTTTTTCTACTCACGTAGTTTAGTTAAAATCATGACATAAATTTAGAAATAGAATAACAATATAGTAGAATTCCCTAAAATATTTCTGTTAACTGGCATGTACTGACCAACTATAAATTAAGTAGGAGAACTCTTCCTAGTCTATTCCGTTATATTCCACACCAACCTCCTCCTCTCTTTGGTGTTAGGAACAAATTTCTATACCATACATTTCTGTTTCAGTAGTTTTTTTGTTGAAATGGGTAAAGTGTCAAAATAATAAGCTACATAAAACTTAAAGTTCAATTGTTTAAAAATATTGGGATAGCTTTCTGTTGGAGGTCATGTTAGATTCTATTGCCCAGGTAAGATTAGTTTAAAAATTTCTTTGCACTTTTGTAAATTAAAAGAATATGAAGCCATAAAATGGCAAGATATTTAGGTTTAAGAAATTTTAAACTAGCAAACTTACAGCCAAATTCTATAAACTGGTCCTTGGTAGCCGTTCCTTTTCAGGCTATTTATAAACAGAATTTAGATGTATGTCAAAACAAAACTTTCCAAAGCTAAATGTAATATCTTTGGGGTTAATCTATTTTTTTTCATTGTATATACTACTTGTATGTGTATTCCCACGATATTCTAATATACATTGCATTAAAAATAAAAAGGCAGCTCTGGATGAGCTCTTTTGTTACCTATTTCTAAATTTTTTAATAAGGCTTTTTGTAGTCAGTTCCTTAAAACGGGTTAAACTTCATTACACAGTTCTTTAAAGTTGATAGATCATGATGAAAATGAATTTAAGGCCAATGGTGATAGATGTTACAGACCTTTTATCCCTTAAACATAAGCTTTGAGAATGATAACTACATGCTTCAGATGCTGTTACATGAATATCAAAATGTGATGTGTCAGAAATAAAGGGATAGTTTAAAGGTGGATATTTGAAAATTCTTTAGTCTTAGTCTCTCTCTATATATATATACTCTAAAAATAAGTGTGCAATTTGCTAGTACTACAGTACAGTGAGTAGCATTAGGTATGTCTCCTATTTATACCCTATGCCCCATTTAATTGTAAGTGCAATCCTTTTAAGTTCACTTGCTCTTCTACCCCGACCTAATCTAACTTCATATAGAAGGCTTGTCTAGAAAGACTATTGTATGTATTTTCACTTTTGCACAGTGAATTGCATGTGCAACTTGTAACCACAGCTATTGTTTTTATGTTGACATAACTCTAAATGTTCTCTTATATATCAGCTCGCATCCTTTAAGTAAATTTAATAAATTCTTAACTCAGTTTTCTTCTGGGTGTGGTCACTACCAGATGTCATTAAACATAATGTTTAAGGTAACAGTATTTATCATTACTGGTGTTGGGCCTTTGTGTAAACTAGGTGCTTTTTGAGGGTTCTGTGGCTTTTTAAATGCTCATTTAGCATAATGGATAGGGTTTAGAAGAAAATCAATACCCTATCTCGGCCTTAATAAATACAGACTTGGAGGTGGCAAATTCATTTACCATTTTTCTGGATTTACTGAGATGATTTCTGGAATCCCAGCATCTTACCTCCCAATGGATATTTTTTAACTGGGTTGCCAGGGGACCAACCAAGTACAGAGGTGCTGTGCCCACACTCTACTAGAGTCTTGTCACAGTGAGGCGCGAAGCGGGTTGACCCATAGCATCCCACTGCTGCCCCCTGAGGTTGCTGAGTAGTAGTGTATGAAAGTCACAGCTCCACCTGGAAGGAAATCCGAACTACTAGATTTGTGTCTTCACACTGTGCTTTTATCTTAAATATGCAGTAAATGAAAAATCCACAAACACACAAGTTAACTTCATCCCTTCACATATATACTAAAGGTTGTAGAAATAGCGTCTTGGCTTTGGGCTATGTGTTTGTTTAAAATCTTTGGCTGTGGCTCTTACAGGCTCAGCCTGACTTCTTTGTGGTACCTCTTGTCTTAACGCTAATTTATATTATGGATCCAATCCATCCTACTGCAAAAAGATTACAGAGTTCCCTCGGCATTCAGTTTCCCTAGCCCAGAGACACAGAAAAAATTTTAACTTCTGGTTTAAACTTTTTTCTTTTTAAATTAATATAAAACATTCCTTCCATGCTTTCAAAATATAAACAAGAGGACAACAAACTGTGCTCTTACATAGATGTTTAAGTCTAGTTAAACATGCTCTGGTTACTTAATAGAGTACAGAAGAGAAGGAGAAAAAGAGACCTGAGGTGGAAAGAGAAGAAAGTGTGGAGAAGCAGAGGGAAGCAGGTAGTGAGTGATCCCAGGTCAACAGCCCATGCCCCCATTGCTGCTCCTTTAGGTTGGCTGCTGGCCAACCTAGAAAGACCTTCGAAAGGCTACTTGGTTCCTCAACAGCTTAAAACAGTTCTATCTACTCTGAGGGAGGAAAACCTACCTTTAAATTCAAAGTTCAAAATTTTTTAGATTATAGTTATTTTTTCCCAATTGCTAAAGGTTTCAAACATGGGAAGGCATAGCTTAGTTTTAGAAATCTCTGGACATTCAAAACCCAATTCTTTTACATTTATCCCTTGTGACTCTGGTTTTGTTGTTTTACATGTCAGAAAAGTATAACTAGAATTGTCTTTTCTCATTCTTGAACATTTTTTAAAAAACATTAAATGGTTTTTATTTATACATTTATGCATTTGTTGAAATTAGAATCCTTCCAGGATAATGTGGTGAGATATAGTGGGAATCCTCACACACAAAAATAAAAGGGGAAAAAGAAGACAACTCAGATCAAGCATTTCTCGCTCCGGCTACCTCATCAGCTAGGGCTGTGGATGGTCCTTTTGATAGAGTGGCCAGATTAACCAAGCGGTCAAAAGTGATTTATTCCCCAGAGCACTGCTTCAAACACTGAATGAGATCCCACCCCTTGACTCAGTCCAGGCTTCCTTTGCTAGAAGAATCTTTTTTTTTTTAGCATCTTTATTGGAGTATAATTGCTTTACATTGTTGCGTTAGTTTCTGCTTCATAACAGTGAAATCAGCTATACGTATACAGATATCCCCATATCCCCTCCCCCTTGCGTCTCCCTCCCACCCTCCCTATCCCACCCTTCTAGGTGGTCACAAAGCACCGAGCTGATCTCCCTGTGCTATGCGGCTGCTTCCCGCTAGCTATCTGTTTTACATTTGGTAGTGTATATATGTCAGTGCCACTCTCTCTGCTAGAAGAATCTTAACGGTTAAAGATAAAACTCATAAGTACACACCTGGATCCTGTCCTTATAGGAAATTGTTTTCCCTACAGTTTTGGCTGAAGTCAGAAAAAGCCTGTTGACTAGTGATAGCTTTTAAATGAATTAATATCAACTTCTCTGGAACTGGTTCTGTACGCTTCCAGAAAGGGGATCATGGTTTTAAATGAATGGCCTGAAAGAGAATATTTAAGTAAAAAGGTACTCTAAGGCACTGAGATTCTGACCACAGAAAGAACTCTGCAGGAACATTTAAAGAATGAAAAGGCAGGGACTCCCCTGGTAGCTCAGTGGATAAGACTCCACACTCCCTGATCAGGGAAGCAGATCCCACATGCATGCCGCAACTAAGAGTTTGCGTGCCACAACTAAGGAGCCCAAGTGCTGCAACTAAGGAGCCTGGGACCCGCAACTAAGGATCCCGCCTGCCACAACAAAGGGGCCTACGTGCTGCAACTAAGGAGCCCGCTTGCCGCAACTAAGACCTGGTGCAACCAAATAATTAATTAAAATGAAAGAAACCCCCCCCAAAAAAGGAATGAAAAGGCAGCCACTCTTCACTATAGGTCAAAGTCAGTGTGGATTTTGCCCAATGTTCAATCTAGACTTAGAAACACCTGAGTTACCAGCAGGCATCAGAGCCCAGGAAAGGACCTCTGAGAACATCTAAGTTCCACGTTCAGAACTGTGACTAGAAATTGTTGGCTGCTCATGTTGCTGCAGCGAGGGGCCCTTCCTTGCCCAAGACATTTCTGAACACCTACTGGGGGCTATGCTGGTGCAAGGTGTATACAGGTTAACAAATGGACACCATCTATGGAATGTTCACTTGGGGTCATTAAATCCTTGAAAAACTCTTAAGAGGTAGATACCAGAACCATTTAGACTCATAGGCTCAGAAAAGTTGAACAACTCACTCAGGGTCTTATGGTTGACAGAGAGCAGAAGGGGCTTCAACTCCAGCCTGACTGCAAAGCCTATATTCTCTGCCATGTATACCAACTGTACCCAACCACTCTTAGCAAAACCCTGGATGGTGGGCATGCTGGAAGGCCAGCTCGTACAGGAATGCACTTCTGTTTCCCAGACGTTGCTAACTTCTTTCTGAGTTTCTGTCCCCCTCCTCGTCCTTTCCTCCCTACCCCAGCACCTCACGGTCACCCCCTCCCCGACGGACCACTTCAAAGCGTCCTAACTGGGCCTCGAGCCCAGAGTACAGTTCCTTAATCTGGATCTCTCCCCTTATGCCCTCATCTGAGTTACCTCTGAAGCCTGCCTTCCCTCCCCACAGCACATGCATTTATAGGAACACCTAAAAGAGAGGTAAAGATGTCACACTTTCCTGAGCAGAATGCATGTTGACACAACTCCTACAGTCTCATTATTTGGGGGCAGGGATGGGGGGGAACCTCTAACGGTGGGATCTGGCGACTGCAGCCGGTGACAAAAGGATCTGGGGGCAGGGCATCTTTCCTGAGTGCTCAGATCACCTGTCCCAGGTGGTTCTGACACAGACTTCCCGGGTCTGCTGCCGACCGCAGGGACCCACTTCCAGCCTGTCCACCTCTGGGGCCTTCCCTTTAACATGGTTTCCAGCGGCTCCTGCCCATCTCTTGCTGCTCCACTAGGGGGCAGCATTGGCAGCATGAAGGGCCTGCGGAGGTCCTGCTACTCTGACCAAACTGCCAGCATTTGCTTTTCAGGCTCCATCTTCTTTCCTGGTCCTGCTGGGCCTCTCTTTCCAGCCTCATATAGCCCCCTCTCCAGGTATACACTCCCTCGTTTCCGGAATATACTGTGTTTCTTCCTACCTCCCAGCCCATGCATATGATTTCCTCTCCTAAAATGTTCTGCCCCCAGTCTGTAGCTCAGCTGAAAAATTCTTACCTACTCACCAGTAATAGCCTCAAATAGATCCTCCTGGGTGAGACCTTCCATTCTCCTCCTCTTTCCTTCCCTGCAGAGTTAAGGGCCTTCTGTGTCCTGAGACCAGACTAATGGCCAGTGTTTGTCTCTCTCTGACTTAGGAGCTGAACCCCCTGGAGGCAGGGTCCCTATCTTATTCATCTCTGAGTCCCTGGCACCTAGCACAGTGTTTGGTATTTACAGGTGCTTCATAAATCTTGTTTATAGAAAGAGCTGGATGGATGAAGAGACAGAACAGACTTTTTAATTTGTTATTGAAACTTTTCTTTTTTTAATTTTTAGCATGTATCTCAGATTTCATTTTACCCAGAGTTGCATAGTGCCATGGCAAGTTAGGAATCCGCCCTCTCTTCACCTCCAACATGAAAGCATCTCCTGATTCCCATCCCCAGCACACTTCCACCCCTACCAAGGGCAAAAGCTTTTTTAAAGCAACACATATACTTGGTGAGTCAAAAAACAAAAATTCAAGGACTTCCCTGGTGGCGCAGTGGTTAAGAATCTTCCTGCCAGTGCAGGGGACACGGGTTTGAGCCCTGGTTCGGGAAGATCCCACATGCCGCAGAGCAACTAATCCCGTGTGCCGCAACTACTGAGCCTGTGCTCTAGAGCCCACAAGCCACAACTACTGGGCCCGTGTGATGCAACTACTTAAGCCCGCATGCCCAGAGCCCGTGCTCCACAACAAGAGAAGCCACTGCAGTGAGAAGCGCGTGCACCGCAACGAAGAGTAGCCCTCCTGCTCACAGCAGCTAGAGAAAGCCTGTGTGCAGCAACGAAGACCCAACGCAGCCAAAAATAAATAAATAATTATTATTTTTTTTAATTTCAAGAAAAAAATTAAAGCCAGTATGGATCCTTACAAACTAGCTTATTCAATCTTATCATCCTGCAGACAAGGAAAATGAGAAGATGAATGAGTGAACTTTCCAACACCTCAAGAGGAAAAAACTCGATCAGGAGGGTTCTAATAGAAAAAGAGGACAGCCCTGCCCTCAGAAGTCATTGTCTGGAAAAAAAGATGAAATAAACAGGCTTAGGATCAGGCGTATCCTTAAAAAAGAATACATCAGGGCTTCCCTGGTGGCACAGTGGTTGAGAGTCTGCCTGTCGATGCAGCGGACACGGGTTCGTGCCCCGGTCCGGGAAGATCCCACATGCCACAGAGCGGCTAGGCCCATGAGCCATGGCCGCTGAGCCTGCGCGTCCCGAGCCTGTGCTCCGCAATGGGAGAGGCCACAACAGTGAGAGGCCCGCGTACCATAAAAAAAAAAAAAAAAGAACACATCAGAAAAGTCAAATAAATCCAAGCCATGCACCAGGCTCTGAGTTATCTCCAGGCTAAACGATGAGACAGCCCCAAATGTAGAGTTATACCCCAATTTCTAATGAGAAGATCCTAAAGAAAAAAATGTGGACACCTTGAATGTTTAAATTTCAGAGATGTTGATTAAATAGTCAGATGTCTAACTACAGTCCATATTTTAAGTCAGACTATATAGAATATAGGAATATAGACAATTGTTTTTTTCACTCATACCTTATGAAATAATTCTATCCAAATCTTTGTATGCTCTTGGACAGCAAGACCTTTCCTTGTCATCACAAGCTCCCCTTTTTGAATCATCAGCATATCTTTCCAGAGCTCAGCTCATCTAGTTGTTTGAGACACGGCATGATGAAGCTGCCAATGGAAACAGCATTCCAAGCCCTAAGTACCACTTGTGTAATATTAACACAGTTTCCCCCAATTATCTTAGAAATGCCTATGTATCATCTCTAATGTAACCTCTTATCATTTTGTTTTTTAAAGGAGTCTTTTAAAAGTTTGTTTACAATGAAAGCTAACACATTAAAAATTGAGATCTTACTGCAGGAGTTACTTATTGCTAAATCTTTGGGGTTTGCCTTTGGTTCCTTTTATGGAAATTCTCCTGGTGATCTCCACATGCTTTCCAAACTAGTGTGAATTTTGATGAATGGGTTTTTCCTAAACAGAACTTATTTTCAAAGTAATTGAGAGAGAACCTGTAAAATGAGAAACCTTATAAGAAATTTACTACTGGGGGATTCTTCCTTTCCTAGGAAATGATTTTAAGGGAAACACTCATTTTCTATTCAGACAAAAAGCTGTATTCATCAGGCATGCCTTCCTGGAAGAAAATAATTTTCTGTAGAATTCTGAACAAGTAATGGGCATGAACTGGTGAAAAGGAGAGGGACTAGTGTGTGCAAACTGTTCTCATATTAATGTTGCCTTGGTTTTTGGGGTCAGATTGAACTATAATTCTTTTTGTGATGTATGATTTAAATTGCAGAATTGGGCAAAATAATTTTTGTTAACCTCTCTGAGCAACATCCAGATATTACCTGCCCTGCTTCCAGCCCTTGGCCAAAAGTAATCAAGGATCCCAGTTGCCACATCTCCATTTTTCTCAGCATGGCCACAGTCAGGTTGATCTACAACCCGCAGTCAAGTACTAGGGGGAGGGAATCCCAAGACAGAAATAGAAATGCCCAAGATGACATCTAATCAAAAATCTCTGACCTCGGGGCTTCCCTGGTGGTGCAGTGGTTAAGAATCCACCTGCCAATGCAGGGGACGTGGGTTCGAGCCGTGGTCCAGGAAGATTCCCACATGCCGTGGAACAACTAAGCCCATGTGCCACAACTACTGAGCCTGTGCTCTAGAGCCCGCGAGCCACAACTACTGAAGCCCACATGCCTAGAGCCCGTGCTCTGCAACAAGAGAAGCCACTGCAATGAGAAGCCCGCTCACCGCAACGAAGAGTAGTCCCCGCTCTCCACAACTAGAGAAAGCCTGCGCCCAGCAACGAAGACCCAACACAGCCAAAAGTAAATAAATTAATTAATTAAAAAAAATTTTCTGACCTAAATTAAGGAAAGTTCAATAGAAACATACAATCACCACATTTTTACTGAATTTGAGGCAGCATGGAGCAGATTTCTCTCTTCTCCAATAGAATCATGGAAAGCAAGCAATTCCCATTTCCAAACAAGGAGGGCTTGTGCAAACAGTCCTGCAGGTGTCAGATTCTCTCCTGATCCCATGAAAAATGAAGTGTCATGACTCCATGATGTCAGAGACCTCCCCAGGGCCTCCCATAGCACAGAGGGAATAGTAAGAAATAAAGTGAGTGGGACAGACAGGAGCTTGGTGACAGGGCTGATGCTCAGATGAGGCCAGCGAGGTGCCCAGGGCACAGAGCCAAAGGAGACATTCAGTGCACATGCTCAACCCTGGGGGTGAACTCCACCCTGCTTGGTGACCATGTAGCCAGCTGGGAGCCAGGTTTCCTGTCATCATATGAGGTTGCAAGTTGTCCAGGTTCTCCAACTGGGCAAGTGGGATGACTGAGAAGATTATTCTAGCACTTGAGTGAGGAATGGACAAGAGAGGGTAAAGCCTGGAATGAGAAACTGTTAAGAAGAGTTTCTCTGATGCTGGTGAAAACTGAAGGGGGCTTAGACTAGGAGGAAAACAGGAAGACAAAAGCAGCTCACAAGACATTTAAGATGCCACATAGCCAGTCAGGAAAGAGAGAAAGGAGATATATCTGGATAAATGAGCCAAGGAGGCAAAGGAAAAGCTACCCTACTTTTGATGCTGTCTCCAAAGAGAGACATCCTGCAGACGCTTAGGGAAGCCTGAGGTCCTAGGTGCTTGTCATAAGACACCAGGTTCCATCCTCCCTCTTTAGGACTGGCAGATTTCTGTCCTGGGGAGGCCAATTTGTTGGTTTCAGGGGGCCCATGTTCACGCCATGTCTCTGGCTGTACCTATGAGCTGGGGAGGGTGGGTCCAACAGCAAGGGAGGACTTCCAGGGTATGACTAGACAGGGAACGTCACAGGGGTGTCTCCAGGCAACTGCTAATGGCAAAGAGCTGAGAAATACCTCATTTCCACTTTCAAGACAATTGTAGTCAATACCACTGCCCAATCAATAAAGGAAGCCTTTATCCCTCCTTCCTATATTCCAGTGCCAACTACCTAAACTCCCCAGGACACTGCCCTGTGACTTCAGGCCTCATCTGAGGTTCTGTCTGTGAAGAGCATCGAGCACGATGGCACTGATAGGGGGTAGGAAAATGTGGGACTTCTGCCCCAGACCCTCTCCAGGTTCTCAGTAAAGCCAGGTTTATACCCCATCCAAGTTCAACTCTTCCCAATTACACAGATAGACCCACAGAGAAATGAACAAACAATGCAAGGTTACCCATTAGAAAAAGCATGGGCTTTGAGGGCAGACAAAACTGGCGCAATTTCTGTGACCGTTATCTACCTCATCTGTAACAATAACAACAATAAGCCTAACACCAACAAATTGGACAACCTACAAGAAACTGATAAATTTCTGGAAACATACAACCTACCGAGACTAAATCATGAAGAAACAGAAAATCTGAACAAACTGATTACTAGTAAGGTTACTGACTCAGTAAACAAAAGCCACCCAACAAACAAAAGCCCAGGACAAGATGGCTGCACTGGTGAATTTTTTTATTTTTTTTATTTTTTTGCCATACAAGGGCCTCTCACTGTTGTGGCCTCTCCCGTTGTGGAGCACAGGCTCCGGACGCGCAGGCTCAGTGGCCATGGCTCACGGGCCCAGCCGCTCTGCAGCATGTGGGAACTTCCTGGACCGGGGCACAAACCCATGTCCCCTGCATTGGCAGGCGGACTCTCAACCACTGTGCCACCAGGGAAGCCCTGCACTGGTGAATTTTATTAAACATTCAAAGAAGAATTAATACCAATTCTTCTGAAACTCTTCCAAAAAAATAGAAGAGAAGGGAATATTTCCAAACTCATTTTACAAGGCCTGATGCCAAAATAAGACAAGGACACAAGAAAATAATATTACAGGCCAATATCCCTGATAAACATAGATGCAAAAATCCTCAACAAAATATTAGCAAACCAAATCCAATAACACATAAAAAGGATCATACACCATGATCAAGTGGGATTCATTACAGGATGCAAGGATGGTTCAACATACATAAATCAATGTGATACACCACATTAATGAAATGAAGGATAAAAAATCATATGATTATTTCAATAGATGCAGAAAAAGCATTTGACAAAATTCAACATCCATTTATGATTAAAAACTCTCAACAAAGTAGGTATAGACGGAAGGTACCTCAACATAATAAATGCCATACATCGCGAGTCCACTGCTAACATTATATCCAACAGTGGAAAGCTGAAACTTTTTCTACAAGATCAGGGAAAAGACAAGGATGCCCACTCTTGAAGCTTTTATTCAACATAATATTGGAAGTATTAGCCAGAGCAATTAGGCAAGAAAAAGAAAAAAAAGGCATCCAAGTTGGAAAAGGAGTAAAACTGTCACTATTTGCAGATGACATGATATTATATGCAGAAAGCCCTAAAGACTCCACACACAGAAAAACTGTTAGAACTAATCAACAAATTCTGTAACGTTGCAGGATGCAAAATCAATATACAAAAAATCAGATGTGTTTCTATGCAGTAATAACACTATCATAAAGAGAAATTAAGAATAGAATTTCATTTAGAATTACATCAAAAAGAATAAAAAACCTAGAACATGGTTCCCCAGCTGCAGTGTCAGGGCAGCCTTTTGGCACTAGGAACTCTGGTCTGAAGGGCTAGTGCAAGGCCTCTGCGTGCAGTCCCCTGTGAGCAACTGAAACTAGACGAAGCATGAAGGAAAAGAAGAAAAAGACGGGAAAAAAAAATACCAGAAGAGGGGGGACCTTGAAGATGGTGGAAGAGTAAGACGCGGAGATCACCTTCCTCCCCACAGATACACCAGAAATACATCTACACGTGGAACAACTCCTACAGAACACCTACTGAAGGCTGGCAGAAGACCTCAGACCTCCCCAAAGGCAAGAAACTCCCCACGTACCTGGGTAGGGCAAAAGAAAAAAAAAAAAAGAAAAAACAGACACAAAAGAATAGGGACGGCACCTGCACCAGTGGGAGGGAGCTGTGAAGGAGGAAAAGTTTCCACACACTAGGAAGCCCCTTCGCGGGCGGAGACTGCGGGAGGCGGAGGGGGAAGCTTCGGTACCGCGGAGGAGAGCACAACAACGGGTGCGGAAGGCAAAGCGGTGAGATTCCCGCACAGAGGATCGGTGCCGACCAGCACTCACCAGCCTGTGAGGCTTGTCTGCTCACCCGCCGGGGTGGGCGGGGCTGCGAGCTGAGGCACTGAGGCTCGGGTTTCAGTTTCGGACGGAGCGCAGGGAGAGGACTGGGGTTGGCGGCTTGAACATAGCCTGAAGGGGTTAGTGCACCACGGCTAGCCGGGAGGGAGTCCGGGGAAAAGTCTGCACCTACCGAAGAGGCAAGAGACTTTTTCTTCCCTCTTTGTTTCCTGGTGCGTGAGGAGAGTTTAAGAGCGCTGCTTAAAGGAACTCCAGAGATGGGCGCGAGCCGCGGCTAAAAGCGCGGACCCCAGAGACGGGCGCGAGCCGCGGCTAAAAGCGCGGACCCCAGAGACGGGCGGGAGACGCTAAGGCTGCTGCTGCCGCCACCAAGGGGCCTGTGTGCGAGCACAGGTCACTCTCCACACCCCTCTTCCGCGGAGCCTGTGCAGCCCGCCACTGCCATGTTCCCGGGATCCAGGGACAACTTCCCCGGGAGAACGCACGGCGGGCCTCAGGCTGGTGCAACATCACGCCGGCCTCTGCCGCCGCAGGCCCACCCCGCACGCCGTGCCCCTCCCGCCCCGCCGGCCTGAGTGCGCCAGAGCCCCCGAATCAGCAGCTCCTTTAACCCCATCCTGTCTGAGCAAAAAACAGACGCCCTCCAGAGACCTACACGCAGAGGCAGGGCCAAATCCAAAGCTGAGCCCCTGTGAGCTGTGAGAACAAAGAAGAGAAAGGGAAATCTCTCCCAGCAGCCTCAGAAGCAGCGGATTAAAGCTCCACAATCAACTTGATATACCCTGCATCTGTGGAATACCTGGATAGACAACCAATCATCCCAAATTAAGGAAGTGGACTTTAGGAGCAAGATCTATGATTTTTTTCCCTTTTCCTCTTTTTGTGAATGTGTATGTGTATGCTTCTGTGTGAGATCTTGTCTGTATAGTCTTGCTTCCACCATTTGTCCTAGGGTTCTATCCGTCCATGGTTTTTTTTTTTTAATTTTTTTCTTAATAATCAATTTTAATTTTAATAACGTTATTATACTTTACCTTCGTTCTTTCTTTCTTTCCTTCCTTCCTTCCTTCCCTCCTTTAGACAACGAATCATCCCAAATTGAGGAGGTGGTCTCTGACAGCAAGATTTATGATTTTTCCCCCTTTACCTCTTTTAGTGAGGGTGTATGTGTATGCTTCTGTGTAAGATTTTGTCTGTATACCTTGCTTCCAACATTTGTCCTAAGGTTTATCCGTCCCTTTTTTTTTCTAAATAAGAATTTTTTAATTCAATAACTTTATTATACTTTATTTTATTTTTACTGTATCTTCTTTCTTTCTGTCTTTTTTCCTTCTTTCCCTCCTTCCTTCCTTCCTCCCTCCCTCCCTCCTTTCTTTCCTTCTTGCCTTCTTTCCTTCTTTGCTTCTTTCTTTCTTCCTTCCTTCCTTCCTTCCTTCCCTCCTTTCCTTCTTTCTTTCCTCATACTTCTACTAATTCTCTCTACTTTTTCTCCCTTTTATTCTGAGCCGTGTGGATGAAAGGCTCTTGGTGCTACAGCCAGGAGTCAGGGCTCTGCCTCTGAGGTAGGAGAGCCAACTTCAGGACACTGGTCAACAAGAGACCTCCCAGCTCCACATAATATCAAATGGCGAAAATCTCCCAGAGACCTCCATCTTAACACCAGCACCCAGCTTCACTCAACGACCAGCAAGCCACAGTGCTGGACAACCTATGCCAAACAACTAGCAAAACAGGAACACAACCCCACCCATTAGCAGAGAAGCTGCCTAAAATCATAATAAGGCCACAGACACCCCAAAACACACCACCAGACGTGAACCTGCCCACTAGAGAGACAAGATCCAGCCTCATCCACCACAACACAGGCACTAGTCCCCTCCACCAGGAAGCCTACACAACCCACTGAACCAACCTTAGCCACTGGAGACAGACATCAAAAACAACAGGAACTACGAACCTACAGTCTGCAAAAAGAAGACCCCAAACACAGTAAGATAAGCAAAATGAGAAGACAGAAAAACACACAGCAGATAAAGGAGCAAGATAAAAATGCACCAGACCTAACAAATGAAGAGGAAATAGCCAGTCTACCTGAAAAAGAAATCAGAATAATGATAGTAAGGATGATCCAAAATCTTGGAAATAGAATGGACAAAATGCAAGAAACAGTTAACAAGGACCTAGAAGAACTAAAGATGAAACAAGCAACGATGAACAACACAATAAATGAAATTAAAAGTACTCTAGATGGGATCAATAGCAGAATAACTGAGGCAGAAGAACGGATAAGTGACCTGGAAGATAAAATAGTGGAAATAACTACTGCAGAGCAGAATAAAGAAAAAAGAATGAAAAGAACTGAAGACAGTCTCAGAGATCTCTGGGACAACATTAAACACACCAACATTCGAACTATAGGGGTTCCAGAAGAAGAAGAGAAAAAGAAAGGGACTGAGAAAATATTTGAAGCGATTATAGTTGGAAACTTCCCTAATATGGGAAAGGAAATAGTTAATCAAGTCCAGGAAGCACAGAGAGTCCCATACAGGATAAATACAAGGAGGAATACGCCAAGACACATATTAATCAAACTGTCAAAAATTAAATACAAAGAAAGCATATTAAAAGAAGCAAAGGAAAAACAACAAATAACAAATAAGGGAATCCCCATAAGGTTAACAGCTGATCTCTCAGCAGAAACCCTACAAGCCAGAAGGGAGTGGCAGGACATACTGAAAGTGATGAAGGAGAAAAACCTGCAGCCAAGACTACTCTACCCAGCAAGGATCTCATTCAGATTTGATGGAGAAATTAAAACCTTTACAGACAAGCAAAAGCTGAGAGAGTTCAGCACCACCAAACCAGCTTTACAACAAATGCTAAAGGATCTTCTCTAGGCAAGAAACACAAGAGAAGGAAAAGACCTATAATAACGAACCCAAAACAATTAAGAAAATGGGAATAGGAACATACATATCGATAATTACCTTAAATGTAAATGGACTAAATGCTCCCACCAAAAGACACAGATTAGCTGAATGGATACAAAAACAAGACCCTTATATATGCTGTCTACAAGAGACCCACTTCAGACCTAGAGACACATACAGACTGAAAGTAAGGGGATGGAAAAAGATATTCCATGCAAATGGAAACCAAAAGAAAGCTGGAGTAGCAATTCTCATATCAGACAAAACAGACTTTAAAATAAGGACTAGTAAAAGAGACAAAGAAGGACACTACATAATGATCAAGGGATCGATCCAAGAAGAAGATATAACAATTGTAAATATTTATGCACCCAACATAGGAGCACCTCAATACATAAGGCAAATACTAACAGCCATAAAAGGGGAAACCAACAGTAACACATTCATAGAAGGGGACTTAAACACCCCACTTTCACCCATGGACAGATCATCCAAAATGAAAATAAATAAGGAAACACAAGCTTTAAATGATACATTAAACAAGATGGACTTAATTGATATTTATAGGACACTCCGTCCAAAAACAACAGAATACACATTTTTCTCAAGTGCTCATGGAACATTCTCCAGGATAGATCATATCTTGGGTCACAAATCAAGCCTTGGTAAATTTAAGAAAATTGAAATTGTATCAAGTATCTTTTCTGACCACAACGCCATGAGACTAGATATCAATTACAGGAAAAGATCTGTAAAAAATACAAACACATGGAGGCTAAACAATACACTACTTAATAATGAAGTGATCACTGAAGAAATCAAAAAGGAAATCAAAAAATACCTAGAAACAAATGACAATGGAGACACAACGACCCAAAACCTATGGGATGCAGCAAAAGCAGTTCTAAGGGGGAAGTTTATAGCAATACAAGCCCACCTTAAGAAGCAGGAAACATCTCGAATAAACAACCTAACCTTGCACCTCAAGCAATTAGAGAAAGAAGAACAAAAAAACCCCAAAGCTAGCAGAAGGAAAGAAATCATAAAAATCAGATCAGAAATAAATGAAAAAGAAATGAAGGAAACAATAGCAAAGATCAATAAAACTAAAAGCTGGTTCTTTGAGAAGATAAATAGATAAACCACTAGCCAGACTCATCAAGAAAAACAGGGAGAAGACTCAAATCAATAGAATTAGAAATGAAAAAGGAGAGGTAACAACTGACACTGCAGAAATAAAAAAGATCATGAGAGATTACTACAAGCAACTCTATGCCAATAAAATGGACAACCTGGAAGAAATGGACAAATTCTTAGAAATGCACAACCTGCCAAGACTGAATCAGGAAGAAATAGAAAATATGAACAGACTGATCACAAGCACTGAAATTGAAACTGTGATTAAAAATCTCCCAACAAACAAAAGCCCAGGACCAGATGGCTTCACAGGCAAATTCTATCAAACATTTAGAGAAGAGCTAACACCTATCCTTCTCAAACTCTTCCAAAATATAGCAGAGGGAGGAACACTCCCAAACTCATTCTACGAGGCCACCATCACCTTGATACCAAAACCAGACAAGGATGTCACAAAGAAAGAAAACTACAGGCCAATATCACTGATGAACATAGATGCAAAAATCCTCAACAAAATACTAGCAAACAGAATCCAGCAGCACATCAAAAGGATCATACACCATGATCAAGTGGGGTTTATTCCAGGAATGCAAGGATTCTTCAATATACGCAAATCTATCAATGTGATAAACCATATTAACAAATTGAAGGAGAAAAACCATATGATCATCTCAATAGATGCAGAGAAAGCTTTTGACAAAATTCAACACCCATTTATGATAAAAAACCCTGCAGAAAGTAGGCATAGAGGGAACTTTCCTCAACATAATAAAGGCCATATATGACAAGCCCACAGCAAACATCATCCTCAATGGTGAAAAACTGAAAGCATTTCCACTAAGATCAGAAACAAGACAAGGTTGCCCACTCTCAGCACCCTTATTCAACATAGTTTTGGAAGTTTTAGCCACAGCAATCAGAGAAGAAAAGGAAATAAAAGGAATCCAAATTGGTAAAGAAGAAGTAAAGCTGTCACTGTTTGCAGATGACATGATCCTATACATAGAGAATCCTAAAGATGCTACCAGAAAACTACTAGAGCTAATCAATGAATTTGGTAAAGTGGCAGGATACAAAATTAATGCACAGAAATCTCTGGCATTCCTATATGCTAATGATGAAAAATCTGAAAGTGAAATCAAGAAAACACTCCCATTTACCATTGCAACAAAAAGAATAATATATCTAGGAATAAACCTACCTAAGGAGACAAAAGACCTGTATGCAGAAAATTATAAGACACTGATGAAAGAAATTAAAGATGATACAAATAGATGGAGAGATATACCATGTTCTTGGATTGGAAGAATCAACATTGTGAAAATGACTCTACTACCCAAAGCAATCTATAGATTCAATGCAATCCCTATCAAACTACCAATGGCATTTTTCACAGAACTAGAACAAAAAATTTTGCAATTTGTATGGAAACACAAAAGACCCCGAATAGCCAAAGTAATCTTGAGAACAAAAAAAGGAACTAGAGGAATCAGGCTCCCTGACTTCAGACTATACTACAAAGCTACAGTTATCAAGACGGTATGGTACTGGCACAAAAACAGAAAGATAGATCAATGGAACAGGACAGAAAGCCCAGAGATAAACCCACGCACATATGGACACCTTATCTTTAATAAAGGTGGCAGGAATGTACAGTGGAGAAAGGACAGCCTCTTCAATAAGTGGTGCTGGGAAAACTGGACAGGTACATGTAAAAGTATGAGATTAGATCACTCCCTAACACCATACACAAAAATAAGCTCAAAATGCATTAAAGACCTAAATGTAAGGCCAGAAACTATCAAACTCTTAGAGGAAAACATAGGCAGAACACTCTATGACATAAATCACAGGAAGATCCTTTCTGACCCACCTCCTAGAGTAATGGAAATAAAAACAAAAATAAACAAATGGGACCTAATGAAACTTCAAAGCTTTTGCACAGCAAAGGAAACCATAAACAAGACCAAAAGACAACCCTCAGAATGGGAGAAAATATTTGCAAATGAAGCAACCGACAAAGGATTAATCTCCAAAATTTACAAGCAGCTCATGCAGCTCAGTAACAAGAAAACAAACAACCCAATCCAAAAATGGGCAGAAGACCTAAATAGACATTTCTCCAAAGAAGATATACAGACTGCCAACAAACACGAAAGAATGCTCAACTTCATTAATCATTAGAGAAATGCAAATCAAAACTACAATGAGATATCATCTCACACCAGTCAGAATGGCCATCATCAAAAAATCTAGAAACAATAAATGCTGGAGAGGGTGTGGAGAAAAGGGAACACTCTTGCACTGCTGGTGGGAATGTGAATTGGTTCAGCCACTATGGAGAACAGTATGGAGGTTCCTTAAAAAACTACAAATAGAACTGCCATATGACCCAGCAATCCCACTACTGGGCATATACCCTGAGAAACCCAAAATTCAAAGAGAGTCATGTACCAAAATGTTCATTTCAGCTCTATTTACAATAGCCCGGAGATGATAACCACCTAAGTGCCCATCATTGGATGAATGGATAAAGAAGATGTGGCACATATATATACAATGGAATATTACTCAGCCATAAAAAGAAACGAAATTGAGCTATTTGTAATGAGGTGGATAGACCTAGAGTCTGTCATACAGAGTGAAGTAAGTCAGAAAGAGAAAGACAAATACCATATGCTAACACATATATATGGAATTTAAGAAAAAAAAATGTCATGAAGAACCTAGGGGTAAGACAGGAATAAAGACACAGACCTACTGGAGAACGGACTTGAGGATATGGGGAGGGGAAGGGTGAGCTGTGACAGAGCGAGAGAGAGGCATGGACATATATACACTACCAAACGTAAGGTAGATAGCTAGTGGGAAGCAGCCGCATAGCACAGGGATATCAGCTCGGTGCTTTGTGACTGCCTGGAGGGGTGGGATGGGGAAGGTGGGAGGGAGGGAGACGCAAGAGGGAAGAGATATGGGAACATGTGTATATGTATAACTGATTCACTTTGTTATAAAGCAGAAACTAACACACCATTGTAAAGCAATTATACCCCAATAAAGATGTTAAAAAAAAAAAAAACAACCAATGGATCACTGTAGAAATCAAAGAGGAAATCCCAAAAAAAGTACCTAGAGACAAATGAAAACGAATACAAAAGGACCCAAAACCTATGGGATGTGGCAAAAGCAGTTCTAAGAGGGAAGTTTATAGCAGTACAATCTTACCTCAGGAAACAGGAAAAATCTGAAATAAACAACCTAACCCTACACCTCAAGCAACTAGAGAAAGAAGAACGAACAAAACCCAAAGTTAGTAGAATGAAAGAAATCAGAAAGATCAGAGCAGAAATAAATGAAGTAGAAATGAAGAAAACAATAGCAAAGATCAATGAAACTAAAAGCTGGTTCTTTGAAAAAATAAACAAAGTTGATAAACCTCTAGCCAGACTCATCGAGAAAATAAAGGGAGAGGGCTCAAATCAATAAAATTAGGAATGAAAAAGAAGTTACAACAGACACTGCAGAAATACAAAGGATCATAAGAGACTACTACAAGCGACTATATGCCAATAAAATGGACAACCTAAAAGAAATGGACAGGGCTTCCCTGGTGGCGCAGTGGTTACGTATCTGCCTGTCAATGCAGGGGACACGGGTTCGAGCCCTGGCCTGGGAAGATCCCACATGCCACGGAGCAACTAAGCCTGTGCCCCACAACTACTGAGCCTGCACGCTAGAGCCCGCAAGCCACAACTACTGAGTCCACATGCCACAACTACTGAAGCCCTCATGCCCAGAGCCTGTGCTCTGCAACAAGAGAAGCCATGACAATGAGAAGCCTGCACACCGCAATGAAGAGTAGCCCCCGCTCGCCACAACTAGAGAAAGCCCGTGCACAGCAATGAAGACCCAACACAGCCAAAAATAAAAAAAGAAATTTATAAAAATAAAAAAAAGAAATGGACAAATTCTTAGAAAGGTACAATCTTCCAAGACTGAACCAGGAAGAAATAGAAAATATGAACAGACAAATCACAAATACTGAAATTAAAACTGACTTTAAAACTTCCAACAAAGTCCACGACCAGATGGCTTCACAGGTGAATGCTATGAAATGCTTAGAGAAGAAACACCTATGTTTCTGAAAGTCTTCCAAAAAATTGCAGTGGAAGGAAAACTCCCAAATTCATTCTATGAGGCCACCATCAACCTGATACCAAAGCCAGACAAAGATATCACAAAAAAGAAAATTACAGGCCAATATCACTGATGAATATAGATGCAAAAATCCTCAACAAAATACTAGCAAACAGAATCCAACAGCACATTAAAAGGATCATACACCATGATCAAGTGGGACTTATCCCAGGGATGCAAAGGTTTTTCAATATACACAAATCAATCAGTGTGATACAGCACATCAACAAATTGAAGAATAAAACTATATGATCATCTCAATAGATGCAGAAAAAGCTTTTGACAAAATTCAACACCCATTTATGATAAAAACTTTCCAGAAAGTGGGCATAGTGGGAACTTACCTCAACATAATAAAGGCCATATACAACAAACCCACAACTAACATCATACTCAATGGTGAAAAACTGAAAGCATCTCCTCTAAGATCAGGAACAAGACAAGGATACCCACGCTTGCCACTTCTATTCAACATAGTTTTGGAAGTCCTAGCCACGGTGATCAGAGAAGAAAAATAAATAAAAGGAATACAAATTGAAAGGAAAGAAGTAAAACTGTCACTGTTTGCAGATGACATGGTACTACACATAGAAAATCCTAAAGATGCAAACAGAAAACTACTAAAGCTCATAAATGAATTTAGTAAAGTTGCAGGATACAAAATTAATGCACAGAAATCTCTTCCATTGCTATACACTAAAAAAGAAAGATCAGAAAGAGAAATTAAGGAAACAATCCCACTCACCATCACATCAAAAAGTATAAAATACCTAGGAATAAACTTACCTAAGGAGGCAAAAGGCCTGTACTCTGAAAACTATACTACACTGATGAAAGAAATGGAAGATAACACAAACAGATGGAAAGATATAGCATGTTCTTGGATTGGAAGAATCAATATTGTCAAAATCACTATACTACACAAGGCAATCTACAGATTCAGTGTAATCCCTATCAAATTACCAATGGCATTTTTCACAGAACTAGAACAAAAAATTTTTTAATTTGTATGGAAATACAAAAGACCCTGCATAGCCAAAGCAATCCTGAGAAAGAAAAATAGTGCTAGAGGAATCAGGTTCCCTGAGTTCAGACTATACTACAAAACTACAGTCATCAAAGTGTATGGTATTGGCACAAAAACAGATATAATATATAATATTTTATATTATATATAAAATAGATAATCAACAAGGACCTACTATATAGCACAAGGAACTCTACTCAATATTCT